>NW_022204473.1:0-81864 GCF_007655135.1 Punica granatum | reverse complement strand
CACTTTAAGTGGCGTGCACCTTCTCAGGAACGCAGTGCACCTTTATTTCCGCAATGCACTTTAATTGGCGTGCACCTTCTCAGGAACGCAGTGCACCTTTATTTCCGCAATGCACGGTAATTGGGGTGCACCTTCTCATGAACGCAGTGCACTTTTATTTCCGCAATGCACTCTAATTGGCGTGCACCTTCTCAGGAACGCAGTGCACCTTTATTTCCGCAATGCACTCTAATTGGCGTGCACCTTCTCATGAACGCAGTGCACCTTTATTTCCGCAATGCACTCTAATTGGCGTGCACCTTCTCAGGAACGCAGTGCACCTTTATTTCCGCAATGCACTCTAATTGGCGTGCACCCTTCTCATAACGCCAGTGCACCTTTTCATTTCCGCATGCACTTTAATTGGCGTCAACTCTTCTCATGAACGCAGTGCACCTTTATTTCCGCAATGCACTTTAATTGGCGTGCACCTTCTCAGGAACGCAGTGCACCTTATTTCCGCCATGCACTTTAATTGGCGTGCACCTTTCTCAGGAACGCAGTGACCTTTTATTTCCGCAATGCACTTTAATGGCGGCACCTTCTCAGGACGCAGTGCACCTTTTATTTCCGCAATGCACTTTAATTGGCGTGCACCTTCCAGGAACGCAGTGCAACTTTTATTTCCGCATGCACTTTAATTGGCGTGCACCTTCTCAGGAACGCAGTGCACCTTTTATTTCCGCAATGCACTTTAATTGGCGTGCACCTTCTCTCAGGACCGCAAGTGCACCTTTTATTTCCGCAATGCACTTTAATTTGGCTTGCACCTTCTCACTCAAACGCAGTGTGCAGACTTTTATTTCCGCAATGCACTTTAATTGGCGTGCACCTTCTCAGGAACGCAGTGCACCTTTATTTCCGCAATGCACTTTAATAATTGGCGTGCACCTTCTCAGGAACGCAGTGCACCTTTTATTTCCGCAATGCACTTTAATTGGCGTGCACCTTCTCAGGAAGCAGTGCACCTTTTATTTCCGCAATGCACTTTAATTGGCGTGCACCTTCTCAGAACGCAGTGCACCTTTATTTCCGCAATGCACTTTAATTGGCGTGCACCTTCTCAGGAACGCAGTGCACCTTTTATTTCCGCAATGCACTTTAATTGGCGTGCACCTTCTCAGGACGCAGTGCACCTTTTTTTTCCGCAATGCACTTTAATTGGCGTGCACCTTCTCAGGAACGCAGTGCACCTTTTATTTCCGCAATGCACTTTAATTGGCGTGCACCTTCTCAGGAACGCAGTGCACCTTTATTTCCGCAATGCACTTTAATTGGCGTGCACCTTCTCAGGAACGCAGTGCACCTTTATTTCCGCAATGCACTCTAATTGGCGTGCACCTTCTCAGGAACGCAGTGCACCTTTATTTCCGCAATGCACTGTAATTGGCGTGCACCTTCTCAGGAACGCAGTGCACCTTTATTTCCGCAATGCACTCTAATTGGCGTGCACCTTCTCAGGAACGCAGTGCACCTTTATTTCCGCAATGCACTGTAATTGGGGTGCACCTTCTCATGAACGCAGTGCACCTTTATTTCCGCAATGCACTCTAATTGGCGTGCACCTTCTCAGGAACGCAGTGCACCTTTTATTTCCGCAATGCACTTTAATTGGCGTGCACCTTCTCCTCAGACCGCAGTGCACCTTTATTTCCGCAATGCACTTTAATTGGCGTGCACCTTCTCAGGAACGCAGTGCACCTTTTATTTCCGCAATGCACTTTAATTGGCGTGCACCTTCTCAGGAACGCATTGCACCTTTATTTCCGCAATGCACTTTAATTGGCGTGCACCTTCTCAGGAACGCAGTGCACCATTATTTCCGCAATGCACTCTAATTGGCGTGCACCTTCTCAGGAACGCAGTGCACCTTTTATTTCCGCAATGCACTTTAATTGGCGTGCACCTTCTCGGACTAACGCAGTGCACCTTTATTTCCAATGCACTTTAATTGGGGTGCACCTTCTCATGAACGCAGTGCACTTTTATTTCCGCAATGCACTCTAATTGGCGTGCACCTTCTCAGGAACGCAGTGCACCTTTATTTCCGCAATGCACTCTAATTGGCGTGCACCTTCTCATGAACGCAGTGCACCTTTATTTCCGCAATGCACTCTAATTGGCGTGCACCTTCTCAGGAACGCAGTGCACCTTTATTTCCGCAATGCACTCTAATTGGCGTGCACCTTCTCAGGAACGCAGTGCACCTTTTATTTCCGCAATGCATCTCCCCAAGATCGATTCATCCTACTCATGTGACGGGTGCACCAATCTCAACCCAAGAGGAGAATCTCAGAACGCACTCCAGGACTCAGTTGCATCGCAATCAGTGGCAAGTTAACGGAAGCATTTTGCCACCACATCGATTGTAAAACACGGACAAGCTCAGTGATGGAGGAAGCACAATTTTTCCGCAATCACTTGGCGTGCACGCAGTGCACCTTTATTTCCGCAATGCACTTTAATTGGCGTGCACCTTCTCAGGAACGCAGTGCACCTTTATTTCCGCAATGCACTTTAATTGGCGTGCACCTTCTCAGGAACGCGTGCACCTTTATTTCCGCAATGCACTTTAATTGGCGTGCACCTTCTCAGGAACGCAGTGCACCTTTATTTCCGCAATGCACTTTAATTGGCGTGCACCTTCTCAGGAACGCAGTGCACCTTTTTTTTCCGCAATGCACTTTAATTGGCGTGCACCTTCTCAGGAACGCAGTGCACCTTTATTTCCGCAATGCACTTTAATTGGCGTGCACCTTCTCAGGAACGCAGTGCACCTTTATTTCCGCAATGCACTTTAATTGGCGTGCACCTTCTCAGGAACGCAGTGCACCTTTTATTTCCGCAATGCACTTTAATTGGCGTGCACCTTCTCAGGAACGCAGTGCACCTTTTTTGGGCAATGCACTTTAATTGGCGTGCACCTTCTCAGGAACGCAGTGCACCTTTATTTCCGCAATGCACTTTAATTGGCGTGCACCTTCTCAGGAACGCAGTGCACCTTTATTTCCGCAATGCACTTTAATTGGCGTGCACCTTCTCAGGAACGCAGTGCACCTTTATTTCCGCAATGCACTGTAATTGGCGTGCACCTTCTCAGGAACGCAGTGCACCTTTATTTCCGCAATGCACTTTAATTGGCGTGCACCTTCTCAGGAACGCAGTGCACCTTTTTTGGGCAATGCACTTTAATTGGCGTGCACCTTCTCAGGAACGCAGTGCACCTTTATTTCCGCAATGCACTTTAATTCAGGAACGCAGTGCACCTTTATTTCCGCAATGCACTTTAATTGGCGTGCACCTTCTCAGGAACGCAGTGCACCTTTATTTCCGCAATGCACTTTAATTGGCGTGCACCTTCTCAGGAACGCAGTGCACCTTTTATTTCCGCAATGCACTTTAATTGGCGTGCACCTTCTCAGGAACGCAGTGCACCTTTATTTCCGCAATGCACTTTAATTGGCGTGCACCTTCTCAGGAACGCAGTGCACCTTTTATTTCCGCAATGCACTTTAATTGGCGTGCACCTTCTCAGGAACGCAGTGCACCTTTATTTCCGCAATGCACTTTAATTGGCGTGCACCTTCTCAGGAACGCAGTGCACCTTTATTTCCGCAATGCACTTTAATTGGCGTGCACCTTCTCAGGAACGCAGTGCACCTTTATTTCCGCAATGCACTTTAATTGGCGTGCACCTTCTCAGGAACGCAGTGCACCTTTATTTCCGCAATGCACTTTAATTGGCGTGCACCTTCTCAGGAACGCAGTGCACCTTTTATTTCCGCAATGCACTTTAATTGGCGTGCACCTTCTCAGGAACGCAGTGCACCTTTTATTTCCGCAATGCACTTTAATTGGCGTGCACCTTCTCAGGAACGCAGTGCACCTTTATTTCCGCAATGCACTTTAATTGGCGTGCACCTTCTCAGGAACGCAGTGCACCTTTATTTCCGCAATGCACTTTAATTGGCGTGCACCTTCTCAGGAACGCAGTGCACCTTTTATTTCCGCAATGCACTTTAATTGGCGTGCACCTTCTCAGGAACGCAGTGCACCTTTTATTTCCGCAATGCACTTTAATTGGCGTGCACCTTCTCAGGAACGCAGTGCACCTTTTATTTCCGCAATGCACTTTAATTGGCGTGCACCTTCTCAGGAACGCAGTGCACCTTTATTTCCGCAATGCACTTTAATTGGCGTGCACCTTCTCAGGAACGCAGTGCACCTTTATTTCCGCAATGCACTTTAATTGGCGTGCACCTTCTCAGGAACGCAGTGCACCTTTTATTTCCGCAATGCACTTTAATTGGCGTGCACCTTCTCAGGAACGCAGTGCACCTTTTATTTCCGCAATGCACTTTAATTGGCGTGCACCTTCTCAGGAACGCAGTGCACCTTTTATTTCCGCAATGCACTTTAATTGGCGTGCACCTTCTCAGGAACGCAGTGCACCTTTTATTTCCGCAATGCACTTTAATTGGCGTGCACCTTCTCAGGAACGCAGTGCACCTTTATTTCCGCAATGCACTTTAATTGGCGTGCACCTTCTCAGGAACGCAGTGCACCTTTATTTCCGCAATGCACTTTAATTGGCGTGCACCTTCTCAGGAACGCAGTGCACCTTTTATTTCCGCAATGCACTTTAATTGGCGTGCACCTTCTCAGGAACGCAGTGCACCTTTATTTCCGCAATGCACTTTAATTGGCGTGCACCTTCTCAGGAACGCAGTGCACCTTTTATTTCCGCAATGCACTTTAATTGGCGTGCACCTTCTCAGGAACGCAGTGCACCTTTATTTCCGCAATGCACTTTAATTGGCGTGCACCTTCTCAGGAACGCAGTGCACCTTTTATTTCCGCAATGCACTTTAATTGGCGTGCACCTTCTCAGGAACGCAGTGCACCTTTATTTCCGCAATGCACTTTAATTGGCGTGCACCTTCTCAGGAACGCAGTGCACCTTTATTTCCGCAATGCACTTTAATTGGCGTGCACCTTCTCAGGAACGCAGTGCACCTTTATTTCCGCAATGCACTCTAATTGGCGTGCACCTTCTCAGGAACGCAGTGCACCTTTATTTCCGCAATGCACTGTAATTGGCGTGCACCTTCTCAGGAACGCAGTGCACCTTTATTTCCGCAATGCACTCTAATTGGCGTGCACCTTCTCAGGAACGCAGTGCACCTTTTATTTCCGCAATGCACTTTAATTGGCGTGCACCTTCTCAGGAACGCAGTGCACCTTTATTTCCGCAATGCACTTTAATTGGCGTGCACCTTCTCAGGAACGCAGTGCACCTTTATTTCCGCAATGCACTTTAATTGGCGTGCACCTTCTCAGGAACGCAGTGCACCTTTATTTCCGCAATGCACTTTAATTGGCGTGCACCTTCTCAGGAACGCAGTGCACCTTTTATTTCCGCAATGCACTTTAATTGGCGTGCACCTTCTCAGGAACGCAGTGCACCTTTATTTCCGCAATGCACTTTAATTGGCGTGCACCTTCTCAGGAACGCAGTGCACCTTTTATTTCCGCAATGCACTTTAATTGGCGTGCACCTTCTCAGGAACGCAGTGCACCTTTTATTTCCGCAATGCACTTTAATTGGCGTGCACCTTCTCAGGAACGCAGTGCACCTTTATTTCCGCAATGCACTTTAATTGGCGTGCACCTTCTCAGGAACGCAGTGCACCTTTATTTCCGCAATGCACTTTAATTGGCGTGCACCTTCTCAGGAACGCAGTGCACCTTTATTTCCGCAATGCACTTTAATTGGCGTGCACCTTCTCAGGAACGCAGTGCACCTTTTATTTCCGCAATGCACTTTAATTGGCGTGCACCTTCTCAGGAACGCAGTGCACCTTTATTTCCGCAATGCACTTTAATTGGCGTGCACCTTCTCAGGAACGCAGTGCACCTTTATTTCCGCAATGCACTTTAATTGGCGTGCACCTTCTCAGGAACGCAGTGCACCTTTTATTTCCGCAATGCACTTTAATTGGCGTGCACCTTCTCAGGAACGCAGTGCACCTTTATTTCCGCAATGCACTTTAATTGGCGTGCACCTTCTCAGGAACGCAGTGCACCTTTATTTCCGCAATGCACTTTAATTGGCGTGCACCTTCTCAGGAACGCAGTGCACCTTTATTTCCGCAATGCACTTTAATTGGCGTGCACCTTCTCAGGAACGCAGTGCACCTTTTATTTCCGCAATGCACTTTAATTGGCGTGCACCTTCTCAGGAACGCAGTGCACCTTTTATTTCCGCAATGCACTTTAATTGGCGTGCACCTTCTCAGGAACGCAGTGCACCTTTATTTCCGCAATGCACTTTAATTGGCGTGCACCTTCTCAGGAACGCAGTGCACCTTTTATTTCCGCAATGCACTTTAATTGGCGTGCACCTTCTCAGGAACGCAGTGCACCTTTTATTTCCGCAATGCACTTTAATTGGCGTGCACCTTCTCAGGAACGCAGTGCACCTTTATTTCCGCAATGCACTTTAATTGGCGTGCACCTTCTCAGGAACGCAGTGCACCTTTATTTCCGCAATGCACTTTAATTGGCGTGCACCTTCTCAGGAACGCAGTGCACCTTTTATTTCCGCAATGCACTTTAATTGGCGTGCACCTTCTCAGGAACGCAGTGCACCTTTATTTCCGCAATGCACTTTAATTGGCGTGCACCTTCTCAGGAACGCAGTGCACCTTTATTTCCGCAATGCACTTTAATTGGCGTGCACCTTCTCAGGAACGCAGTGCACCTTTATTTCCGCAATGCACTTTAATTGGCGTGCACCTTCTCAGGAACGCAGTGCACCTTTATTTCCGCAATGCACTTTAATTGGCGTGCACCTTCTCAGGAACGCAGTGCACCTTTATTTCCGCAATGCACTTTAATTGGCGTGCACCTTCTCAGGAACGCAGTGCACCTTTATTTCCGCAATGCACTTTAATTGGCGTGCACCTTCTCAGGAACGCAGTGCACCTTTATTTCCGCAATGCACTTTAATTGGCGTGCACCTTCTCAGGAACGCAGTGCACCTTTATTTCCGCAATGCACTTTAATTGGCGTGCACCTTCTCAGGAACGCAGTGCACCTTTTATTTCCGCAATGCACTTTAATTGGCGTGCACCTTCTCAGGAACGCAGTGCACCTTTATTTCCGCAATGCACTTTAATTGGCGTGCACCTTCTCAGGAACGCAGTGCACCTTTATTTCCGCAATGCACTTTAATTGGCGTGCACCTTCTCAGGAACGCAGTGCACCTTTATTTCCGCAATGCACTTTAATTGGCGTGCACCTTCTCAGGAACGCAGTGCACCTTTTATTTCCGCAATGCACTTTAATTGGCGTGCACCTTCTCAGGAACGCAGTGCACCTTTATTTCCGCAATGCACTTTAATTGGCGTGCACCTTCTCAGGAACGCAGTGCACCTTTATTTCCGCAATGCACTTTAATTGGCGTGCACCTTCTCAGGAACGCAGTGCACCTTTATTTCCGCAATGCACTTTAATTGGCGTGCACCTTCTCAGGAACGCAGTGCACCTTTTATTTCCGCAATGCACTTTAATTGGCGTGCACCTTCTCAGGAACGCAGTGCACCTTTATTTCCGCAATGCACTTTAATTGGCGTGCACCTTCTCAGGAACGCAGTGCACCTTTTATTTCCGCAATGCACTTTAATTGGCGTGCACCTTCTCAGGAACGCAGTGCACCTTTATTTCCGCAATGCACTTTAATTGGCGTGCACCTTCTCAGGAACGCAGTGCACCTTTATTTCCGCAATGCACTTTAATTGGCGTGCACCTTCTCAGGAACGCAGTGCACCTTTATTTCCGCAATGCACTTTAATTGGCGTGCACCTTCTCAGGAACGCAGTGCACCTTTTATTTCCGCAATGCACTTTAATTGGCGTGCACCTTCTCAGGAACGCAGTGCACCTTTATTTCCGCAATGCACTTTAATTGGCGTGCACCTTCTCAGGAACGCAGTGCACCTTTATTTCCGCAATGCACTTTAATTGGCGTGCACCTTCTCAGGAACGCAGTGCACCTTTATTTCCGCAATGCACTCTAATTGGCGTGCACCTTCTCAGGAACGCAGTGCACCTTTATTTCCGCAATGCACTTTAATTGGCGTGCACCTTCTCAGGAACGCAGTGCACCTTTATTTCCGCAATGCACTTTAATTGGCGTGCACCTTCTCAGGAACGCAGTGCACCTTTATTTCCGCAATGCACTTTAATTGGCGTGCACCTTCTCAGGAACGCAGTGCACCTTTATTTCCGCAATGCACTTTAATTGGCGTGCACCTTCTCAGGAACGCAGTGCACCTTTATTTCCGCAATGCACTCTAATTGGCGTGCACCTTCTCAGGAACGCAGTGCACCTTTATTTCCGCAATGCACTTTAATTGGCGTGCACCTTCTCAGGAACGCAGTGCACCTTTATTTCCGCAATGCACTTTAATTGGCGTGCACCTTCTCAGGAACGCAGTGCACCTTTATTTCCGCAATGCACTTTAATTGGCGTGCACCTTCTCAGGAACGCAGTGCACCTTTTATTTCCGCAATGCACTTTAATTGGCGTGCACCTTCTCAGGAACGCAGTGCACCTTTTATTTCCGCAATGCACTTTAATTGGCGTGCACCTTCTCAGGAACGCAGTGCACCTTTATTTCCGCAATGCACTTTAATTGGCGTGCACCTTCTCAGGAACGCAGTGCACCTTTATTTCCGCAATGCACTTTAATTGGCGTGCACCTTCTCAGGAACGCAGTGCACCTTTTATTTCCGCAATGCACTTTAATTGGCGTGCACCTTCTCAGGAACGCAGTGCACCTTTTATTTCCGCAATGCACTTTAATTGGCGTGCACCTTCTCAGGAACGCAGTGCACCTTTATTTCCGCAATGCACTTTAATTGGCGTGCACCTTCTCAGGAACGCAGTGCACCTTTATTTCCGCAATGCACTTTAATTGGCGTGCACCTTCTCAGGAACGCAGTGCACCTTTTATTTCCGCAATGCACTTTAATTGGCGTGCACCTTCTCAGGAACGCAGTGCACCTTTATTTCCGCAATGCACTTTAATTGGCGTGCACCTTCTCAGGAACGCAGTGCACCTTTATTTCCGCAATGCACTTTAATTGGCGTGCACCTTCTCAGGAACGCAGTGCACCTTTATTTCCGCAATGCACTTTAATTGGCGTGCACCTTCTCAGGAACGCAGTGCACCTTTTATTTCCGCAATGCACTTTAATTGGCGTGCACCTTCTCAGGAACGCAGTGCACCTTTATTTCCGCAATGCACTTTAATTGGCGTGCACCTTCTCAGGAACGCAGTGCACCTTTTATTTCCGCAATGCACTTTAATTGGCGTGCACCTTCTCAGGAACGCAGTGCACCTTTTATTTCCGCAATGCACTTTAATTGGCGTGCACCTTCTCAGGAACGCAGTGCACCTTTATTTCCGCAATGCACTTTAATTGGCGTGCACCTTCTCAGGAACGCAGTGCACCTTTATTTCCGCAATGCACTTTAATTGGCGTGCACCTTCTCAGGAACGCAGTGCACCTTTATTTCCGCAATGCACTTTAATTGGCGTGCACCTTCTCAGGAACGCAGTGCACCTTTTATTTCCGCAATGCACTTTAATTGGCGTGCACCTTCTCAGGAACGCAGTGCACCTTTATTTCCGCAATGCACTTTAATTGGCGTGCACCTTCTCAGGAACGCAGTGCACCTTTATTTCCGCAATGCACTTTAATTGGCGTGCACCTTCTCAGGAACGCAGTGCACCTTTTATTTCCGCAATGCACTTTAATTGGCGTGCACCTTCTCAGGAACGCAGTGCACCTTTTATTTCCGCAATGCACTTTAATTGGCGTGCACCTTCTCAGGAACGCAGTGCACCTTTATTTCCGCAATGCACTTTAATTGGCGTGCACCTTCTCAGGAACGCAGTGCACCTTTATTTCCGCAATGCACTTTAATTGGCGTGCACCTTCTCAGGAACGCAGTGCACCTTTATTTCCGCAATGCACTTTAATTGGCGTGCACCTTCTCAGGAACGCAGTGCACCTTTTATTTCCGCAATGCACTTTAATTGGCGTGCACCTTCTCAGGAACGCAGTGCACCTTTTATTTCCGCAATGCACTTTAATTGGCGTGCACCTTCTCAGGAACGCAGTGCACCTTTTATTTCCGCAATGCACTTTAATTGGCGTGCACCTTCTCAGGAACGCAGTGCACCTTTATTTCCGCAATGCACTTTAATTGGCGTGCACCTTCTCAGGAACGCAGTGCACCTTTATTTCCGCAATGCACTTTAATTGGCGTGCACCTTCTCAGGAACGCAGTGCACCTTTATTTCCGCAATGCACTTTAATTGGCGTGCACCTTCTCAGGAACGCAGTGCACCTTTTATTTCCGCAATGCACTTTAATTGGCGTGCACCTTCTCAGGAACGCAGTGCACCTTTATTTCCGCAATGCACTTTAATTGGCGTGCACCTTCTCAGGAACGCAGTGCACCTTTATTTCCGCAATGCACTTTAATTGGCGTGCACCTTCTCAGGAACGCAGTGCACCTTTTATTTCCGCAATGCACTTTAATTGGCGTGCACCTTCTCAGGAACGCAGTGCACCTTTATTTCCGCAATGCACTTTAATTGGCGTGCACCTTCTCAGGAACGCAGTGCACCTTTATTTCCGCAATGCACTTTAATTGGCGTGCACCTTCTCAGGAACGCAGTGCACCTTTATTTCCGCAATGCACTTTAATTGGCGTGCACCTTCTCAGGAACGCAGTGCACCTTTATTTCCGCAATGCACTTTAATTGGCGTGCACCTTCTCAGGAACGCAGTGCACCTTTATTTCCGCAATGCACTTTAATTGGCGTGCACCTTCTCAGGAACGCAGTGCACCTTTATTTCCGCAATGCACTTTAATTGGCGTGCACCTTCTCAGGAACGCAGTGCACCTTTATTTCCGCAATGCACTTTAATTGGCGTGCACCTTCTCAGGAACGCAGTGCACCTTTATTTCCGCAATGCACTTTAATTGGCGTGCACCTTCTCAGGAACGCAGTGCACCTTTATTTCCGCAATGCACTTTAATTGGCGTGCACCTTCTCAGGAACGCAGTGCACCTTTTATTTCCGCAATGCACTTTAATTGGCGTGCACCTTCTCAGGAACGCAGTGCACCTTTATTTCCGCAATGCACTTTAATTGGCGTGCACCTTCTCAGGAACGCAGTGCACCTTTTATTTCCGCAATGCACTTTAATTGGCGTGCACCTTCTCAGGAACGCAGTGCACCTTTATTTCCGCAATGCACTTTAATTGGCGTGCACCTTCTCAGGAACGCAGTGCACCTTTATTTCCGCAATGCACTTTAATTGGCGTGCACCTTCTCAGGAACGCAGTGCACCTTTATTTCCGCAATGCACTTTAATTGGCGTGCACCTTCTCAGGAACGCAGTGCACCTTTATTTCCGCAATGCACTTGGCGTGCACCTTCTGGCGTGCACCTTCTCAGGAACGCAGTGCACCTTTATTTCCGCAATGCACTTTAATTGGCGTGCACCTTCTCAGGAACGCAGTGCACCTTTATTTCCGCAATGCACTTTAATTGGCGTGCACCTTCTCAGGAACGCAGTGCACCTTTTATTTCCGCAATGCACTTTAATTGGCGTGCACCTTCTCAGGAACGCAGTGCACCTTTATTTCCGCAATGCACTTTAATTGGCGTGCACCTTCTCAGGAACGCAGTGCACCTTTATTTCCGCAATGCACTTTAATTGGCGTGCACCTTCTCAGGAACGCAGTGCACCTTTTATTTCCGCAATGCACTTTAATTGGCGTGCACCTTCTCAGGAAC
This sequence comes from Punica granatum, assembly GCF_007655135.1. NCBI lineage: Eukaryota > Viridiplantae > Streptophyta > Magnoliopsida > Myrtales > Lythraceae > Punica > Punica granatum. Next base: position 69,941 of record NW_022204473.1, on the reverse strand, counting down.
GCAGTGCACCTTTATTTCCGCAATGCACTTTAATTGGCGTGCACCTTCTCAGGAACGCAGTGCACCTTTTATTTCCGCAATGCACTTTAATTGGCGTGCACCTTCTCAGGAACGCAGTGCACCTTTATTTCCGCAATGCACTTTAATTGGCGTGCACCTTCTCAGGAACGCAGTGCACCTTTATTTCCGCAATGCACTTTAATTGGCGTGCACCTTCTCAGGAACGCAGTGCACCTTTTATTTCCGCAATGCACTTTAATTGGCGTGCACCTTCTCAGGAACGCAGTGCACCTTTATTTCCGCAATGCACTTTAATTGGCGTGCACCTTCTCAGGAACGCAGTGCACCTTTTATTTCCGCAATGCACTTTAATTGGCGTGCACCTTCTCAGGAACGCAGTGCACCTTTATTTCCGCAATGCACTTTAATTGGCGTGCACCTTCTCAGGAACGCAGTGCACCTTTATTTCCGCAATGCACTTTAATTGGCGTGCACCTTCTCAGGAACGCAGTGCACCTTTATTTCCGCAATGCACTTTAATTGGCGTGCACCTTCTCAGGAACGCAGTGCACCTTTATTTCCGCAATGCACTTTAATTGGCGTGCACCTTCTCAGGAACGCAGTGCACCTTTATTTCCGCAATGCACTTTAATTGGCGTGCACCTTCTCAGGAACGCAGTGCACCTTTATTTCCGCAATGCACTTTAATTGGCGTGCACCTTCTCAGGAACGCAGTGCACCTTTATTTCCGCAATGCACTTTAATTGGCGTGCACCTTCTCAGGAACGCAGTGCACCTTTATTTCCGCAATGCACTTTAATTGGCGTGCACCTTCTCAGGAACGCAGTGCACCTTTATTTCCGCAATGCACTTTAATTGGCGTGCACCTTCTCAGGAACGCAGTGCACCTTTATTTCCGCAATGCACTGTAATTGGCGTGCACCTTCTCAGGAACGCAGTGCACCTTTATTTCCGCAATGCACTTTAATTGGCGTGCACCTTCTCAGGAACGCAGTGCACCTTTTATTTCCGCAATGCACTTTAATTGGCGTGCACCTTCTCAGGAACGCAGTGCACCTTTATTTCCGCAATGCACTTTAATTGGCGTGCACCTTCTCAGGAACGCAGTGCACCTTTATTTCCGCAATGCACTTTAATTGGCGTGCACCTTCTCAGGAACGCAGTGCACCTTTTATTTCCGCAATGCACTTTAATTGGCGTGCACCTTCTCAGGAACGCAGTGCACCTTTATTTCCGCAATGCACTTTAATTGGCGTGCACCTTCTCAGGAACGCAGTGCACCTTTATTTCCGCAATGCACTTTAATTGGCGTGCACCTTCTCAGGAACGCAGTGCACCTTTATTTCCGCAATGCACTTTAATTGGCGTGCACCTTCTCAGGAACGCAGTGCACCTTTATTTCCGCAATGCACTTTAATTGGCGTGCACCTTCTCAGGAACGCAGTGCACCTTTATTTCCGCAATGCACTTTAATTGGCGTGCACCTTCTCAGGAACGCAGTGCACCTTTTATTTCCGCAATGCACTTTAATTGGCGTGCACCTTCTCAGGAACGCAGTGCACCTTTATTTCCGCAATGCACTTTAATTGGCGTGCACCTTCTCAGGAACGCAGTGCACCTTTTATTTCCGCAATGCACTTTAATTGGCGTGCACCTTCTCAGGAACGCAGTGCACCTTTTATTTCCGCAATGCACTTTAATTGGCGTGCACCTTCTCAGGAACGCAGTGCACCTTTATTTCCGCAATGCACTTTAATTGGCGTGCACCTTCTCAGGAACGCAGTGCACCTTTATTTCCGCAATGCACTTTAATTGGCGTGCACCTTCTCAGGAACGCAGTGCACCTTTATTTCCGCAATGCACTTTAATTGGCGTGCACCTTCTCAGGAACGCAGTGCACCTTTATTTCCGCAATGCACTTTAATTGGCGTGCACCTTCTCAGGAACGCAGTGCACCTTTTATTTCCGCAATGCACTTTAATTGGCGTGCACCTTCTCAGGAACGCAGTGCACCTTTATTTCCGCAATGCACTTTAATTGGCGTGCACCTTCTCAGGAACGCAGTGCACCTTTATTTCCGCAATGCACTTTAATTGGCGTGCACCTTCTCAGGAACGCAGTGCACCTTTATTTCCGCAATGCACTTTAATTGGCGTGCACCTTCTCAGGAACGCAGTGCACCTTTATTTCCGCAATGCACTTTAATTGGCGTGCACCTTCTCAGGAACGCAGTGCACCTTTATTTCCGCAATGCACTTTAATTGGCGTGCACCTTCTCAGGAACGCAGTGCACCTTTATTTCCGCAATGCACTTTAATTGGCGTGCACCTTCTCAGGAACGCAGTGCACCTTTATTTCCGCAATGCACTTTAATTGGCGTGCACCTTCTCAGGAACGCAGTGCACCTTTTATTTCCGCAATGCACTTTAATTGGCGTGCACCTTCTCAGGAACGCAGTGCACCTTTATTTCCGCAATGCACTTTAATTGGCGTGCACCTTCTCAGGAACGCAGTGCACCTTTATTTCCGCAATGCACTTTAATTGGCGTGCACCTTCTCAGGAACGCAGTGCACCTTTATTTCCGCAATGCACTTTAATTGGCGTGCACCTTCTCAGGAACGCAGTGCACCTTTATTTCCGCAATGCACTTTAATTGGCGTGCACCTTCTCAGGAACGCAGTGCACCTTTATTTCCGCAATGCACTTTAATTGGCGTGCACCTTCTCAGGAACGCAGTGCACCTTTATTTCCGCAATGCACTTTAATTGGCGTGCACCTTCTCAGGAACGCAGTGCACCTTTATTTCCGCAATGCACTTTAATTGGCGTGCACCTTCTCAGGAACGCAGTGCACCTTTATTTCCGCAATGCACTTTAATTGGCGTGCACCTTCTCAGGAACGCAGTGCACCTTTATTTCCGCAATGCACTTTAATTGGCGTGCACCTTCTCAGGAACGCAGTGCACCTTTTATTTCCGCAATGCACTTTAATTGGCGTGCACCTTCTCAGGAACGCAGTGCACCTTTTATTTCCGCAATGCACTTTAATTGGCGTGCACCTTCTCAGGAACGCAGTGCACCTTTATTTCCGCAATGCACTTTAATTGGCGTGCACCTTCTCAGGAACGCAGTGCACCTTTTATTTCCGCAATGCACTTTAATTGGCGTGCACCTTCTCAGGAACGCAGTGCACCTTTATTTCCGCAATGCACTTTAATTGGCGTGCACCTTCTCAGGAACGCAGTGCACCTTTTATTTCCGCAATGCACTTTAATTGGCGTGCACCTTCTCAGGAACGCAGTGCACCTTTATTTCCGCAATGCACTTTAATTGGCGTGCACCTTCTCAGGAACGCAGTGCACCTTTATTTCCGCAATGCACTTTAATTGGCGTGCACCTTCTCAGGAACGCAGTGCACCTTTATTTCCGCAATGCACTTTAATTGGCGTGCACCTTCTCAGGAACGCAGTGCACCTTTTATTTCCGCAATGCACTTTAATTGGCGTGCACCTTCTCAGGAACGCAGTGCACCTTTATTTCCGCAATGCACTTTAATTGGCGTGCACCTTCTCAGGAACGCAGTGCACCTTTATTTCCGCAATGCACTTTAATTGGCGTGCACCTTCTCAGGAACGCAGTGCACCTTTATTTCCGCAATGCACTTTAATTGGCGTGCACCTTCTCAGGAACGCAGTGCACCTTTATTTCCGCAATGCACTTTAATTGGCGTGCACCTTCTCAGGAACGCAGTGCACCTTTATTTCCGCAATGCACTTTAATTGGCGTGCACCTTCTCAGGAACGCAGTGCACCTTTTATTTCCGCAATGCACTTTAATTGGCGTGCACCTTCTCAGGAACGCAGTGCACCTTTTATTTCCGCAATGCACTTTAATTGGCGTGCACCTTCTCAGGAACGCAGTGCACCTTTATTTCCGCAATGCACTTTAATTGGCGTGCACCTTCTCAGGAACGCAGTGCACCTTTATTTCCGCAATGCACTTTAATTGGCGTGCACCTTCTCAGGAACGCAGTGCACCTTTATTTCCGCAATGCACTCTAATTGGCGTGCACCTTCTCAGGAACGCAGTGCACCTTTATTTCCGCAATGCACTTTAATTGGCGTGCACCTTCTCAGGAACGCAGTGCACCTTTATTTCCGCAATGCACTTTAATTGGCGTGCACCTTCTCAGGAACGCAGTGCACCTTTTATTTCCGCAATGCACTTTAATTGGCGTGCACCTTCTCAGGAACGCAGTGCACCTTTATTTCCGCAATGCACTTTAATTGGCGTGCACCTTCTCAGGAACGCAGTGCACCTTTATTTCCGCAATGCACTTTAATTGGCGTGCACCTTCTCAGGAACGCAGTGCACCTTTTATTTCCGCAATGCACTTTAATTGGCGTGCACCTTCTCAGGAACGCAGTGCACCTTTATTTCCGCAATGCACTTTAATTGGCGTGCACCTTCTCAGGAACGCAGTGCACCTTTATTTCCGCAATGCACTTTAATTGGCGTGCACCTTCTCAGGAACGCAGTGCACCTTTATTTCCGCAATGCACTTTAATTGGCGTGCACCTTCTCAGGAACGCAGTGCACCTTTATTTCCGCAATGCACTTTAATTGGCGTGCACCTTCTCAGGAACGCAGTGCACCTTTTATTTCCGCAATGCACTTTAATTGGCGTGCACCTTCTCAGGAACGCAGTGCACCTTTTATTTCCGCAATGCACTTTAATTGGCGTGCACCTTCTCAGGAACGCAGTGCACCTTTATTTCCGCAATGCACTTTAATTGGCGTGCACCTTCTCAGGAACGCAGTGCACCTTTATTTCCGCAATGCACTTTAATTGGCGTGCACCTTCTCAGGAACGCAGTGCACCTTTTATTTCCGCAATGCACTTTAATTGGCGTGCACCTTCTCAGGAACGCAGTGCACCTTTATTTCCGCAATGCACTTTAATTGGCGTGCACCTTCTCAGGAACGCAGTGCACCTTTATTTCCGCAATGCACTTTAATTGGCGTGCACCTTCTCAGGAACGCAGTGCACCTTTATTTCCGCAATGCACTCTAATTGGCGTGCACCTTCTCAGGAACGCAGTGCACCTTTATTTCCGCAATGCACTCTAATTGGCGTGCACCTTCTCAGGAACGCAGTGCACCTTTATTTCCGCAATGCACTCTAATTGGCGTGCACCTTCTCAGGAACGCAGTGCACCTTTATTTCCGCAATGCACTCTAATTGGCGTGCACCTTCTCAGGAACGCAGTGCACCTTTATTTCCGCAATGCACTTTAATTGGCGTGCACCTTCTCAGGAACGCAGTGCACCTTTATTTCCGCAATGCACTTTAATTGGCGTGCACCTTCTCAGGAACGCAGTGCACCTTTATTTCCGCAATGCACTTTAATTGGCGTGCACCTTCTCAGGAACGCAGTGCACCTTTTATTTCCGCAATGCACTTTAATTGGCGTGCACCTTCTCAGGAACGCAGTGCACCTTTATTTCCGCAATGCACTTTAATTGGCGTGCACCTTCTCAGGAACGCAGTGCACCTTTATTTCCGCAATGCACTTTAATTGGCGTGCACCTTCTCAGGAACGCAGTGCACCTTTATTTCCGCAATGCACTTTAATTGGCGTGCACCTTCTCAGGAACGCAGTGCACCTTTTATTTCCGCAATGCACTTTAATTGGCGTGCACCTTCTCAGGAACGCAGTGCACCTTTATTTCCGCAATGCACTTTAATTGGCGTGCACCTTCTCAGGAACGCAGTGCACCTTTATTTCCGCAATGCACTTTAATTGGCGTGCACCTTCTCAGGAACGCAGTGCACCTTTATTTCCGCAATGCACTTTAATTGGCGTGCACCTTCTCAGGAACGCAGTGCACCTTTATTTCCGCAATGCACTTTAATTGGCGTGCACCTTCTCAGGAACGCAGTGCACCTTTATTTCCGCAATGCACTCTAATTGGCGTGCACCTTCTCAGGAACGCAGTGCACCTTTATTTCCGCAATGCACTCTAATTGGCGTGCACCTTCTCAGGAACGCAGTGCACCTTTATTTCCGCAATGCACTCTAATTGGCGTGCACCTTCTCAGGAACGCAGTGCACCTTTATTTCCGCAATGCACTGTAATTGGCGTGCACCTTCTCAGGAACGCAGTGCACCTTTATTTCCGCAATGCACTTTAATTGGCGTGCACCTTCTCAGGAACGCAGTGCACCTTTATTTCCGCAATGCACTGTAATTGGCGTGCACCTTCTCAGGAACGCAGTGCACCTTTATTTCCGCAATGCACTCTAATTGGCGTGCACCTTCTCAGGAACGCAGTGCACCTTTATTTCCGCAATGCACTTTAATTGGCGTGCACCTTCTCAGGAACGCAGTGCACCTTTATTTCCGCAATGCACTCTAATTGGCGTGCACCTTCTCAGGAACGCAGTGCACCTTTATTTCCGCAATGCACTTTAATTGGCGTGCACCTTCTCAGGAACGCAGTGCACCTTTATTTCCGCAATGCACTTTAATTGGCGTGCACCTTCTCAGGAACGCAGTGCACCTTTATTTCCGCAATGCACTTTAATTGGCGTGCACCTTCTCAGGAACGCAGTGCACCTTTTATTTCCGCAATGCACTTTAATTGGCGTGCACCTTCTCAGGAACGCAGTGCACCTTTATTTCCGCAATGCACTTTAATTGGCGTGCACCTTCTCAGGAACGCAGTGCACCTTTTATTTCCGCAATGCACTTTAATTGGCGTGCACCTTCTCAGGAACGCAGTGCACCTTTATTTCCGCAATGCACTTTAATTGGCGTGCACCTTCTCAGGAACGCAGTGCACCTTTATTTCCGCAATGCACTTTAATTGGCGTGCACCTTCTCAGGAACGCAGTGCACCTTTATTTCCGCAATGCACTTTAATTGGCGTGCACCTTCTCAGGAACGCAGTGCACCTTTATTTCCGCAATGCACTTTAATTGGCGTGCACCTTCTCAGGAACGCAGTGCACCTTTATTTCCGCAATGCACTCTAATTGGCGTGCACCTTCTCAGGAACGCAGTGCACCTTTATTTCCGCAATGCACTTTAATTGGCGTGCACCTTCTCAGGAACGCAGTGCACCTTTATTTCCGCAATGCACTTTAATTGGCGTGCACCTTCTCAGGAACGCAGTGCACCTTTATTTCCGCAATGCACTCTAATTGGCGTGCACCTTCTCAGGAACGCAGTGCACCTTTATTTCCGCAATGCACTTTAATTGGCGTGCACCTTCTCAGGAACGCAGTGCACCTTTATTTCCGCAATGCACTTTAATTGGCGTGCACCTTCTCAGGAACGCAGTGCACCTTTATTTCCGCAATGCACTTTAATTGGCGTGCACCTTCTCAGGAACGCAGTGCACCTTTTATTTCCGCAATGCACTTTAATTGGCGTGCACCTTCTCAGGAACGCAGTGCACCTTTATTTCCGCAATGCACTTTAATTGGCGTGCACCTTCTCAGGAACGCAGTGCACCTTTATTTCCGCAATGCACTTTAATTGGCGTGCACCTTCTCAGGAACGCAGTGCACCTTTATTTCCGCAATGCACTTTAATTGGCGTGCACCTTCTCAGGAACGCAGTGCACCTTTATTTCCGCAATGCACTTTAATTGGCGTGCACCTTCTCAGGAACGCAGTGCACCTTTATTTCCGCAATGCACTTTAATTGGCGTGCACCTTCTCAGGAACGCAGTGCACCTTTATTTCCGCAATGCACTTTAATTGGCGTGCACCTTCTCAGGAACGCAGTGCACCTTTTATTTCCGCAATGCACTTTAATTGGCGTGCACCTTCTCAGGAACGCAGTGCACCTTTATTTCCGCAATGCACTTTAATTGGCGTGCACCTTCTCAGGAACGCAGTGCACCTTTATTTCCGCAATGCACTTTAATTGGCGTGCACCTTCTCAGGAACGCAGTGCACCTTTATTTCCGCAATGCACTTTAATTGGCGTGCACCTTCTCAGGAACGCAGTGCACCTTTATTTCCGCAATGCACTTTAATTGGCGTGCACCTTCTCAGGAACGCAGTGCACCTTTATTTCCGCAATGCACTTTAATTGGCGTGCACCTTCTCAGGAACGCAGTGCACCTTTATTTCCGCAATGCACTTTAATTGGCGTGCACCTTCTCAGGAACGCAGTGCACCTTTATTTCCGCAATGCACTTTAATTGGCGTGCACCTTCTCAGGAACGCAGTGCACCTTTATTTCCGCAATGCACTTTAATTGGCGTGCACCTTCTCAGGAACGCAGTGCACCTTTTATTTCCGCAATGCACTTTAATTGGCGTGCACCTTCTCAGGAACGCAGTGCACCTTTTATTTCCGCAATGCACTTTAATTGGCGTGCACCTTCTCAGGAACGCAGTGCACCTTTATTTCCGCAATGCACTTTAATTGGCGTGCACCTTCTCAGGAACGCAGTGCACCTTTATTTCCGCAATGCACTTTAATTGGCGTGCACCTTCTCAGGAACGCAGTGCACCTTTTATTTCCGCAATGCACTTTAATTGGCGTGCACCTTCTCAGGAACGCAGTGCACCTTTATTTCCGCAATGCACTTTAATTGGCGTGCACCTTCTCAGGAACGCAGTGCACCTTTATTTCCGCAATGCACTTTAATTGGCGTGCACCTTCTCAGGAACGCAGTGCACCTTTTATTTCCGCAATGCACTTTAATTGGCGTGCACCTTCTCAGGAACGCAGTGCACCTTTATTTCCGCAATGCACTTTAATTGGCGTGCACCTTCTCAGGAACGCAGTGCACCTTTTATTTCCGCAATGCACTTTAATTGGCGTGCACCTTCTCAGGAACGCAGTGCACCTTTATTTCCGCAATGCACTTTAATTGGCGTGCACCTTCTCAGGAACGCAGTGCACCTTTATTTCCGCAATGCACTTTAATTGGCGTGCACCTTCTCAGGAACGCAGTGCACCTTTATTTCCGCAATGCACTTTAATTGGCGTGCACCTTCTCAGGAACGCAGTGCACCTTTATTTCCGCAATGCACTTTAATTGGCGTGCACCTTCTCAGGAACGCAGTGCACCTTTATTTCCGCAATGCACTTTAATTGGCGTGCACCTTCTCAGGAACGCAGTGCACCTTTATTTCCGCAATGCACTTTAATTGGCGTGCACCTTCTCAGGAACGCAGTGCACCTTTATTTCCGCAATGCACTTTAATTGGCGTGCACCTTCTCAGGAACGCAGTGCACCTTTTATTTCCGCAATGCACTTTAATTGGCGTGCACCTTCTCAGGAACGCAGTGCACCTTTATTTCCGCAATGCACTTTAATTGGCGTGCACCTTCTCAGGAACGCAGTGCACCTTTATTTCCGCAATGCACTTTAATTGGCGTGCACCTTCTCAGGAACGCAGTGCACCTTTATTTCCGCAATGCACTTTAATTGGCGTGCACCTTCTCAGGAACGCAGTGCACCTTTATTTCCGCAATGCACTCTAATTGGCGTGCACCTTCTCAGGAACGCAGTGCACCTTTATTTCCGCAATGCACTTTAATTGGCGTGCACCTTCTCAGGAACGCAGTGCACCTTTATTTCCGCAATGCACTTTAATTGGCGTGCACCTTCTCAGGAACGCAGTGCACCTTTATTTCCGCAATGCACTTTAATTGGCGTGCACCTTCTCAGGAACGCAGTGCACCTTTATTTCCGCAATGCACTTTAATTGGCGTGCACCTTCTCAGGAACGCAGTGCACCTTTATTTCCGCAATGCACTTTAATTGGCGTGCACCTTCTCAGGAACGCAGTGCACCTTTATTTCCGCAATGCACTTTAATTGGCGTGCACCTTCTCAGGAACGCAGTGCACCTTTTATTTCCGCAATGCACTTTAATTGGCGTGCACCTTCTCAGGAACGCAGTGCACCTTTTATTTCCGCAATGCACTTTAATTGGCGTGCACCTTCTCAGGAACGCAGTGCACCTTATTTCCGCAATGCACTTTAATTGGCGTGCACCTTCTCAGGAACGCAGTGCACCTTTTATTTCCGCAATGCACTTTAATTGGCGTGCACCTTCTCAGGAACGCAGTGCACCTTTATTTCCGCAATGCACTTTAATTGGCGTGCACCTTCTCAGGAACGCAGTGCACCTTTATTTCCGCAATGCACTTTAATTGGCGTGCACCTTCTCAGGAACGCAGTGCACCTTTATTTCCGCAATGCACTGTAATTGGCGTGCACCTTCTCAGGAACGCAGTGCACCTTTATTTCCGCAATGCACTTTAATTGGCGTGCACCTTCTCAGGAACGCAGTGCACCTTTATTTCCGCAATGCACTTTAATTGGCGTGCACCTTCTCAGGAACGCAGTGCACCTTTATTTCCGCAATGCACTTTAATTGGCGTGCACCTTCTCAGGAACGCAGTGCACCTTTATTTCCGCAATGCACTTTAATTGGCGTGCACCTTCTCAGGAACGCAGTGCACCTTTATTTCCGCAATGCACTTTAATTGGCGTGCACCTTCTCAGGAACGCAGTGCACCTTTATTTCCGCAATGCACTTTAATTGGCGTGCACCTTCTCAGGAACGCAGTGCACCTTTATTTCCGCAATGCACTTTAATTGGCGTGCACCTTCTCAGGAACGCAGTGCACCTTTTATTTCCGCAATGCACTTTAATTGGCGTGCACCTTCTCAGGAACGCAGTGCACCTTTATTTCCGCAATGCACTTTAATTGGCGTGCACCTTCTCAGGAACGCAGTGCACCTTTATTTCCGCAATGCACTTTAATTGGCGTGCACCTTCTCAGGAACGCAGTGCACCTTTATTTCCGCAATGCACTTTAATTGGCGTGCACCTTCTCAGGAACGCAGTGCACCTTTATTTCCGCAATGCACTTTAATTGGCGTGCACCTTCTCAGGAACGCAGTGCACCTTTATTTCCGCAATGCACTTTAATTGGCGTGCACCTTCTCAGGAACGCAGTGCACCTTTTATTTCCGCAATGCACTTTAATTGGCGTGCACCTTCTCAGGAACGCAGTGCACCTTTATTTCCGCAATGCACTTTAATTGGCGTGCACCTTCTCAGGAACGCAGTGCACCTTTTATTTCCGCAATGCACTTTAATTGGCGTGCACCTTCTCAGGAACGCAGTGCACCTTTATTTCCGCAATGCACTTTAATTGGCGTGCACCTTCTCAGGAACGCAGTGCACCTTATTTCCGCAATGCACTTTAATTGGCGTGCACCTTCTCAGGAACGCAGTGCACCTTTATTTCCGCAATGCACTTTAATTGGCGTGCACCTTCTCAGGAACGCAGTGCACCTTTATTTCCGCAATGCACTCTAATTGGCGTGCACCTTCTCAGGAACGCAGTGCACCTTTATTTCCGCAATGCACTTTAATTGGCGTGCACCTTCTCAGGAACGCAGTGCACCTTTTATTTCCGCAATGCACTTTAATTGGCGTGCACCTTCTCAGGAACGCAGTGCACCTTTATTTCCGCAATGCACTTTAATTGGCGTGCACCTTCTCAGGAACGCAGTGCACCTTTATTTCCGCAATGCACTTTAATTGGCGTGCACCTTCTCAGGAACGCAGTGCACCTTTATTTCCGCAATGCACTTTAATTGGCGTGCACCTTCTCAGGAACGCAGTGCACCTTTATTTCCGCAATGCACTTTAATTGGCGTGCACCTTCTCAGGAACGCAGTGCACCTTTATTTCCGCAATGCACTTTAATTGGCGTGCACCTTCTCAGGAACGCAGTGCACCTTTATTTCCGCAATGCACTTTAATTGGCGTGCACCTTCTCAGGAACGCAGTGCACCTTTATTTCCGCAATGCACTTTAATTGGCGTGCACCTTCTCAGGAACGCAGTGCACCTTTATTTCCGCAATGCACTTTAATTGGCGTGCACCTTCTCAGGAACGCAGTGCACCTTTATTTCCGCAATGCACTTTAATTGGCGTGCACCTTCTCAGGAACGCAGTGCACCTTTATTTCCGCAATGCACTTTAATTGGCGTGCACCTTCTCAGGAACGCAGTGCACCTTTTATTTCCGCAATGCACTTTAATTGGCGTGCACCTTCTCAGGAACGCAGTGCACCTTTTATTTCCGCAATGCACTTTAATTGGCGTGCACCTTCTCAGGAACGCAGTGCACCTTTATTTCCGCAATGCACTTTAATTGGCGTGCACCTTCTCAGGAACGCAGTGCACCTTTATTTCCGCAATGCACTTTAATTGGCGTGCACCTTCTCAGGAACGCAGTGCACCTTTTATTTCCGCAATGCACTTTAATTGGCGTGCACCTTCTCAGGAACGCAGTGCACCTTTATTTCCGCAATGCACTTTAATTGGCGTGCACCTTCTCAGGAACGCAGTGCACCTTTATTTCCGCAATGCACTTTAATTGGCGTGCACCTTCTCAGGAACGCAGTGCACCTTTATTTCCGCAATGCACTTTAATTGGCGTGCACCTTCTCAGGAACGCAGTGCACCTTTATTTCCGCAATGCACTTTAATTGGCGTGCACCTTCTCAGGAACGCAGTGCACCTTTATTTCCGCAATGCACTTTAATTGGCGTGCACCTTCTCAGGAACGCAGTGCACCTTTATTTCCGCAATGCACTTTAATTGGCGTGCACCTTCTCAGGAACGCAGTGCACCTTTTATTTCCGCAATGCACTTTAATTGGCGTGCACCTTCTCAGGAACGCAGTGCACCTTTATTTCCGCAATGCACTTTAATTGGCGTGCACCTTCTCAGGAACGCAGTGCACCTTTATTTCCGCAATGCACTTTAATTGGCGTGCACCTTCTCAGGAACGCAGTGCACCTTTTATTTCCGCAATGCACTTTAATTGGCGTGCACCTTCTCAGGAACGCAGTGCACCTTTATTTCCGCAATGCACTTTAATTGGCGTGCACCTTCTCAGGAACGCAGTGCACCTTTTATTTCCGCAATGCACTTTAATTGGCGTGCACCTTCTCAGGAACGCAGTGCACCTTTTATTTCCGCAATGCACTTTAATTGGCGTGCACCTTCTCAGGAACGCAGTGCACCTTTATTTCCGCAATGCACTTTAATTGGCGTGCACCTTCTCAGGAACGCAGTGCACCTTTTATTTCCGCAATGCACTTTAATTGGCGTGCACCTTCTCAGGAACGCAGTGCACCTTTATTTCCGCAATGCACTTTAATTGGCGTGCACCTTCTCAGGAACGCAGTGCACCTTTATTTCCGCAATGCACTTTAATTGGCGTGCACCTTCTCAGGAACGCAGTGCACCTTTATTTCCGCAATGCACTTTAATTGGCGTGCACCTTCTCAGGAACGCAGTGCACCTTTATTTCCGCAATGCACTTTAATTGGCGTGCACCTTCTCAGGAACGCAGTGCACCTTTATTTCCGCAATGCACTTTAATTGGCGTGCACCTTCTCAGGAACGCAGTGCACCTTTATTTCCGCAATGCACTTTAATTGGCGTGCACCTTCTCAGGAACGCAGTGCACCTTTATTTCCGCAATGCACTTTAATTGGCGTGCACCTTCTCAGGAACGCAGTGCACCTTTATTTCCGCAATGCACTTTAATTGGCGTGCACCTTCTCAGGAACGCAGTGCACCTTTATTTCCGCAATGCACTTTAATTGGCGTGCACCTTCTCAGGAACGCAGTGCACCTTTATTTCCGCAATGCACTTTAATTGGCGTGCACCTTCTCAGGAACGCAGTGCACCTTTATTTCCGCAATGCACTTTAATTGGCGTGCACCTTCTCAGGAACGCAGTGCACCTTTATTTCCGCAATGCACTTTAATTGGCGTGCACCTTCTCAGGAACGCAGTGCACCTTTATTTCCGCAATGCACTTTAATTGGCGTGCACCTTCTCAGGAACGCAGTGCACCTTTTATTTCCGCAATGCACTTTAATTGGCGTGCACCTTCTCAGGAACGCAGTGCACCTTTATTTCCGCAATGCACTTTAATTGGCGTGCACCTTCTCAGGAACGCAGTGCACCTTTATTTCCGCAATGCACTTTAATTGGCGTGCACCTTCTCAGGAACGCAGTGCACCTTTATTTCCGCAATGCACTTTAATTGGCGTGCACCTTCTCAGGAACGCAGTGCACCTTTATTTCCGCAATGCACTCTAATTGGCGTGCACCTTCTCAGGAACGCAGTGCACCTTTATTTCCGCAATGCACTTTAATTGGCGTGCACCTTCTCAGGAACGCAGTGCACCTTTATTTCCGCAATGCACTTTAATTGGCGTGCACCTTCTCAGGAACGCAGTGCACCTTTATTTCCGCAATGCACTTTAATTGGCGTGCACCTTCTCAGGAACGCAGTGCACCTTTATTTCCGCAATGCACTTTAATTGGCGTGCACCTTCTCAGGAACGCAGTGCACCTTTATTTCCGCAATGCACTTTAATTGGCGTGCACCTTCTCAGGAACGCAGTGCACCTTTTATTTCCGCAATGCACTTTAATTGGCGTGCACCTTCTCAGGAACGCAGTGCACCTTTATTTCCGCAATGCACTTTAATTGGCGTGCACCTTCTCAGGAACGCAGTGCACCTTTATTTCCGCAATGCACTTTAATTGGCGTGCACCTTCTCAGGAACGCAGTGCACCTTTATTTCCGCAATGCACTTTAATTGGCGTGCACCTTCTCAGGAACGCAGTGCACCTTTATTTCCGCAATGCACTCTAATTGGCGTGCACCTTCTCAGGAACGCAGTGCACCTTTATTTCCGCAATGCACTTTAATTGGCGTGCACCTTCTCAGGAACGCAGTGCACCTTTATTTCCGCAATGCACTTTAATTGGCGTGCACCTTCTCAGGAACGCAGTGCACCTTTATTTCCGCAATGCACTTTAATTGGCGTGCACCTTCTCAGGAACGCAGTGCACCTTTATTTCCGCAATGCACTTTAATTGGCGTGCACCTTCTCAGGAACGCAGTGCACCTTTATTTCCGCAATGCACTTTAATTGGCGTGCACCTTCTCAGGAACGCAGTGCACCTTTATTTCCGCAATGCACTTTAATTGGCGTGCACCTTCTCAGGAACGCAGTGCACCTTTATTTCCGCAATGCACTTTAATTGGCGTGCACCTTCTCAGGAACGCAGTGCACCTTTATTTCCGCAATGCACTTTAATTGGCGTGCACCTTCTCAGGAACGCAGTGCACCTTTATTTCCGCAATGCACTTTAATTGGCGTGCACCTTCTCAGGAACGCAGTGCACCTTTATTTCCGCAATGCACTTTAATTGGCGTGCACCTTCTCAGGAACGCAGTGCACCTTTTATTTCCGCAATGCACTTTAATTGGCGTGCACCTTCTCAGGAACGCAGTGCACCTTTTATTTCCGCAATGCACTTTAATTGGCGTGCACCTTCTCAGGAACGCAGTGCACCTTTTATTTCCGCAATGCACTTTAATTGGCGTGCACCTTCTCAGGAACGCAGTGCACCTTTATTTCCGCAATGCACTTTAATTGGCGTGCACCTTCTCAGGAACGCAGTGCACCTTTTATTTCCGCAATGCACTTTAATTGGCGTGCACCTTCTCAGGAACGCAGTGCACCTTTTATTTCCGCAATGCACTTTAATTGGCGTGCACCTTCTCAGGAACGCAGTGCACCTTTATTTCCGCAATGCACTTTAATTGGCGTGCACCTTCTCAGGAACGCAGTGCACCTTTATTTCCGCAATGCACTTTAATTGGCGTGCACCTTCTCAGGAACGCAGTGCACCTTTTATTTCCGCAATGCACTTTAATTGGCGTGCACCTTCTCAGGAACGCAGTGCACCTTTATTTCCGCAATGCACTTTAATTGGCGTGCACCTTCTCAGGAACGCAGTGCACCTTTATTTCCGCAATGCACTTTAATTGGCGTGCACCTTCTCAGGAACGCAGTGCACCTTTTATTTCCGCAATGCACTTTAATTGGCGTGCACCTTCTCAGGAACGCAGTGCACCTTTATTTCCGCAATGCACTTTAATTGGCGTGCACCTTCTCAGGAACGCAGTGCACCTTTATTTCCGCAATGCACTTTAATTGGCGTGCACCTTCTCAGGAACGCAGTGCACCTTTTATTTCCGCAATGCACTTTAATTGGCGTGCACCTTCTCAGGAACGCAGTGCACCTTTATTTCCGCAATGCACTTTAATTGGCGTGCACCTTCTCAGGAACGCAGTGCACCTTTATTTCCGCAATGCACTTTAATTGGCGTGCACCTTCTCAGGAACGCAGTGCACCTTTATTTCCGCAATGCACTTTAATTGGCGTGCACCTTCTCAGGAACGCAGTGCACCTTTATTTCCGCAATGCACTTTAATTGGCGTGCACCTTCTCAGGAACGCAGTGCACCTTTATTTCCGCAATGCACTTTAATTGGCGTGCACCTTCTCAGGAACGCAGTGCACCTTTATTTCCGCAATGCACTTTAATTGGCGTGCACCTTCTCAGGAACGCAGTGCACCTTTATTTCCGCAATGCACTTTAATTGGCGTGCACCTTCTCAGGAACGCAGTGCACCTTTTATTTCCGCAATGCACTTTAATTGGCGTGCACCTTCTCAGGAACGCAGTGCACCTTTATTTCCGCAATGCACTTTAATTGGCGTGCACCTTCTCAGGAACGCAGTGCACCTTTTATTTCCGCAATGCACTTTAATTGGCGTGCACCTTCTCAGGAACGCAGTGCACCTTTATTTCCGCAATGCACTTTAATTGGCGTGCACCTTCTCAGGAACGCAGTGCACCTTTATTTCCGCAATGCACTTTAATTGGCGTGCACCTTCTCAGGAACGCAGTGCACCTTTATTTCCGCAATGCACTTTAATTGGCGTGCACCTTCTCAGGAACGCAGTGCACCTTTATTTCCGCAATGCACTTTAATTGGCGTGCACCTTCTCAGGAACGCAGTGCACCTTTTATTTCCGCAATGCACTTTAATTGGCGTGCACCTTCTCAGGAACGCAGTGCACCTTTTATTTCCGCAATGCACTTTAATTGGCGTGCACCTTCTCAGGAACGCAGTGCACCTTTATTTCCGCAATGCACTTTAATTGGCGTGCACCTTCTCAGGAACGCAGTGCACCTTTATTTCCGCAATGCACTTTAATTGGCGTGCACCTTCTCAGGAACGCAGTGCACCTTTTATTTCCGCAATGCACTTTAATTGGCGTGCACCTTCTCAGGAACGCAGTGCACCTTTATTTCCGCAATGCACTTTAATTGGCGTGCACCTTCTCAGGAACGCAGTGCACCTTTATTTCCGCAATGCACTTTAATTGGCGTGCACCTTCTCAGGAACGCAGTGCACCTTTATTTCCGCAATGCACTTTAATTGGCGTGCACCTTCTCAGGAACGCAGTGCACCTTTATTTCCGCAATGCACTTTAATTGGCGTGCACCTTCTCAGGAACGCAGTGCACCTTTATTTCCGCAATGCACTTTAATTGGCGTGCACCTTCTCAGGAACGCAGTGCACCTTTTATTTCCGCAATGCACTTTAATTGGCGTGCACCTTCTCAGGAACGCAGTGCACCTTTTATTTCCGCAATGCACTTTAATTGGCGTGCACCTTCTCAGGAACGCAGTGCACCTTTTATTTCCGCAATGCACTTTAATTGGCGTGCACCTTCTCAGGAACGCAGTGCACCTTTTATTTCCGCAATGCACTTTAATTGGCGTGCACCTTCTCAGGAACGCAGTGCACCTTTATTTCCGCAATGCACTTTAATTGGCGTGCACCTTCTCAGGAACGCAGTGCACCTTTATTTCCGCAATGCACTTTAATTGGCGTGCACCTTCTCAGGAACGCAGTGCACCTTTATTTCCGCAATGCACTTTAATTGGCGTGCACCTTCTCAGGAACGCAGTGCACCTTTATTTCCGCAATGCACTTTAATTGGCGTGCACCTTCTCAGGAACGCAGTGCACCTTTTATTTCCGCAATGCACTTTAATTGGCGTGCACCTTCTCAGGAACGCAGTGCACCTTTATTTCCGCAATGCACTTTAATTGGCGTGCACCTTCTCAGGAACGCAGTGCACCTTTTATTTCCGCAATGCACTTTAATTGGCGTGCACCTTCTCAGGAACGCAGTGCACCTTTATTTCCGCAATGCACTTTAATTGGCGTGCACCTTCTCAGGAACGCAGTGCACCTTTATTTCCGCAATGCACTTTAATTGGCGTGCACCTTCTCAGGAACGCAGTGCACCTTTATTTCCGCAATGCACTTTAATTGGCGTGCACCTTCTCAGGAACGCAGTGCACCTTTATTTCCGCAATGCACTTTAATTGGCGTGCACCTTCTCAGGAACGCAGTGCACCTTTATTTCCGCAATGCACTTTAATTGGCGTGCACCTTCTCAGGAACGCAGTGCACCTTTATTTCCGCAATGCACTTTAATTGGCGTGCACCTTCTCAGGAACGCAGTGCACCTTTATTTCCGCAATGCACTTTAATTGGCGTGCACCTTCTCAGGAACGCAGTGCACCTTTATTTCCGCAATGCACTTTAATTGGCGTGCACCTTCTCAGGAACGCAGTGCACCTTTATTTCCGCAATGCACTTTAATTGGCGTGCACCTTCTCAGGAACGCAGTGCACCTTTATTTCCGCAATGCACTTTAATTGGCGTGCACCTTCTCAGGAACGCAGTGCACCTTTATTTCCGCAATGCACTTTAATTGGCGTGCACCTTCTCAGGAACGCAGTGCACCTTTATTTCCGCAATGCACTTTAATTGGCGTGCACCTTCTCAGGAACGCAGTGCACCTTTATTTCCGCAATGCACTTTAATTGGCGTGCACCTTCTCAGGAACGCAGTGCACCTTTATTTCCGCAATGCACTTTAATTGGCGTGCACCTTCTCAGGAACGCAGTGCACCTTTATTTCCGCAATGCACTTTAATTGGCGTGCACCTTCTCAGGAACGCAGTGCACCTTTATTTCCGCAATGCACTTTAATTGGCGTGCACCTTCTCAGGAACGCAGTGCACCTTTATTTCCGCAATGCACTTTAATTGGCGTGCACCTTCTCAGGAACGCAGTGCACCTTTTATTTCCGCAATGCACTTTAATTGGCGTGCACCTTCTCAGGAACGCAGTGCACCTTTATTTCCGCAATGCACTTTAATTGGCGTGCACCTTCTCAGGAACGCAGTGCACCTTTATTTCCGCAATGCACTTTAATTGGCGTGCACCTTCTCAGGAACGCAGTGCACCTTTTATTTCCGCAATGCACTTTAATTGGCGTGCACCTTCTCAGGAACGCAGTGCACCTTTTATTTCCGCAATGCACTTTAATTGGCGTGCACCTTCTCAGGAACGCAGTGCACCTTTATTTCCGCAATGCACTTTAATTGGCGTGCACCTTCTCAGGAACGCAGTGCACCTTTTATTTCCGCAATGCACTTTAATTGGCGTGCACCTTCTCAGGAACGCAGTGCACCTTTATTTCCGCAATGCACTTTAATTGGCGTGCACCTTCTCAGGAACGCAGTGCACCTTTATTTCCGCAATGCACTTTAATTGGCGTGCACCTTCTCAGGAACGCAGTGCACCTTTATTTCCGCAATGCACTTTAATTGGCGTGCACCTTCTCAGGAACGCAGTGCACCTTTATTTCCGCAATGCACTTTAATTGGCGTGCACCTTCTCAGGAACGCAGTGCACCTTTATTTCCGCAATGCACTGTAATTGGCGTGCACCTTCTCAGGAACGCAGTGCACCTTTATTTCCGCAATGCACTTTAATTGGCGTGCACCTTCTCAGGAACGCAGTGCACCTTTATTTCCGCAATGCACTTTAATTGGCGTGCACCTTCTCAGGAACGCAGTGCACCTTTATTTCCGCAATGCACTTTAATTGGCGTGCACCTTCTCAGGAACGCAGTGCACCTTTATTTCCGCAATGCACTTTAATTGGCGTGCACCTTCTCAGGAACGCAGTGCACCTTTATTTCCGCAATGCACTTTAATTGGCGTGCACCTTCTCAGGAACGCAGTGCACCTTTTATTTCCGCAATGCACTTTAATTGGCGTGCACCTTCTCAGGAACGCAGTGCACCTTTATTTCCGCAATGCACTTTAATTGGCGTGCACCTTCTCAGGAACGCAGTGCACCTTTATTTCCGCAATGCACTTTAATTGGCGTGCACCTTCTCAGGAACGCAGTGCACCTTTATTTCCGCAATGCACTTTAATTGGCGTGCACCTTCTCAGGAACGCAGTGCACCTTTATTTCCGCAATGCACTTTAATTGGCGTGCACCTTCTCAGGAACGCAGTGCACCTTTTATTTCCGCAATGCACTTTAATTGGCGTGCACCTTCTCAGGAACGCAGTGCACCTTTATTTCCGCAATGCACTTTAATTGGCGTGCACCTTCTCAGGAACGCAGTGCACCTTTATTTCCGCAATGCACTTTAATTGGCGTGCACCTTCTCAGGAACGCAGTGCACCTTTATTTCCGCAATGCACTTTAATTGGCGTGCACCTTCTCAGGAACGCAGTGCACCTTTTATTTCCGCAATGCACTTTAATTGGCGTGCACCTTCTCAGGAACGCAGTGCACCTTTATTTCCGCAATGCACTTTAATTGGCGTGCACCTTCTCAGGAACGCAGTGCACCTTTTATTTCCGCAATGCACTTTAATTGGCGTGCACCTTCTCAGGAACGCAGTGCACCTTTATTTCCGCAATGCACTTTAATTGGCGTGCACCTTCTCAGGAACGCAGTGCACCTTTATTTCCGCAATGCACTTTAATTGGCGTGCACCTTCTCAGGAACGCAGTGCACCTTTATTTCCGCAATGCACTTTAATTGGCGTGCACCTTCTCAGGAACGCAGTGCACCTTTATTTCCGCAATGCACTTTAATTGGCGTGCACCTTCTCAGGAACGCAGTGCACCTTTTATTTCCGCAATGCACTTTAATTGGCGTGCACCTTCTCAGGAACGCAGTGCACCTTTATTTCCGCAATGCACTTTAATTGGCGTGCACCTTCTCAGGAACGCAGTGCACCTTTATTTCCGCAATGCACTTTAATTGGCGTGCACCTTCTCAGGAACGCAGTGCACCTTTATTTCCGCAATGCACTTTAATTGGCGTGCACCTTCTCAGGAACGCAGTGCACCTTTATTTCCGCAATGCACTTTAATTGGCGTGCACCTTCTCAGGAACGCAGTGCACCTTTATTTCCGCAATGCACTTTAATTGGCGTGCACCTTCTCAGGAACGCAGTGCACCTTTATTTCCGCAATGCACTTTAATTGGCGTGCACCTTCTCAGGAACGCAGTGCACCTTTATTTCCGCAATGCACTTTAATTGGCGTGCACCTTCTCAGGAACGCAGTGCACCTTTATTTCCGCAATGCACTTTAATTGGCGTGCACCTTCTCAGGAACGCAGTGCACCTTTATTTCCGCAATGCACTTTAATTGGCGTGCACCTTCTCAGGAACGCAGTGCACCTTTTATTTCCGCAATGCACTTTAATTGGCGTGCACCTTCTCAGGAACGCAGTGCACCTTTATTTCCGCAATGCACTTTAATTGGCGTGCACCTTCTCAGGAACGCAGTGCACCTTTTATTTCCGCAATGCACTTTAATTGGCGTGCACCTTCTCAGGAACGCAGTGCACCTTTATTTCCGCAATGCACTTTAATTGGCGTGCACCTTCTCAGGAACGCAGTGCACCTTTATTTCCGCAATGCACTTTAATTGGCGTGCACCTTCTCAGGAACGCAGTGCACCTTTATTTCCGCAATGCACTTTAATTGGCGTGCACCTTCTCAGGAACGCAGTGCACCTTTATTTCCGCAATGCACTTTAATTGGCGTGCACCTTCTCAGGAACGCAGTGCACCTTTATTTCCGCAATGCACTTTAATTGGCGTGCACCTTCTCAGGAACGCAGTGCACCTTTATTTCCGCAATGCACTTTAATTGGCGTGCACCTTCTCAGGAACGCAGTGCACCTTTATTTCCGCAATGCACTTTAATTGGCGTGCACCTTCTCAGGAACGCAGTGCACCTTTATTTCCGCAATGCACTTTAATTGGCGTGCACCTTCTCAGGAACGCAGTGCACCTTTATTTCCGCAATGCACTTTAATTGGCGTGCACCTTCTCAGGAACGCAGTGCACCTTTATTTCCGCAATGCACTTTAATTGGCGTGCACCTTCTCAGGAACGCAGTGCACCTTTATTTCCGCAATGCACTTTAATTGGCGTGCACCTTCTCAGGAACGCAGTGCACCTTTATTTCCGCAATGCACTTTAATTGGCGTGCACCTTCTCAGGAACGCAGTGCACCTTTATTTCCGCAATGCACTTTAATTGGCGTGCACCTTCTCAGGAACGCAGTGCACCTTTATTTCCGCAATGCACTTTAATTGGCGTGCACCTTCTCAGGAACGCAGTGCACCTTTATTTCCGCAATGCACTTTAATTGGCGTGCACCTTCTCAGGAACGCAGTGCACCTTTTATTTCCGCAATGCACTTTAATTGGCGTGCACCTTCTCAGGAACGCAGTGCACCTTTTATTTCCGCAATGCACTTTAATTGGCGTGCACCTTCTCAGGAACGCAGTGCACCTTTATTTCCGCAATGCACTTTAATTGGCGTGCACCTTCTCAGGAACGCAGTGCACCTTTATTTCCGCAATGCACTTTAATTGGCGTGCACCTTCTCAGGAACGCAGTGCACCTTTATTTCCGCAATGCACTTTAATTGGCGTGCACCTTCTCAGGAACGCAGTGCACCTTTATTTCCGCAATGCACTTTAATTGGCGTGCACCTTCTCAGGAACGCAGTGCACCTTTTATTTCCGCAATGCACTTTAATTGGCGTGCACCTTCTCAGGAACGCAGTGCACCTTTTATTTCCGCAATGCACTTTAATTGGCGTGCACCTTCTCAGGAACGCAGTGCACCTTTTATTTCCGCAATGCACTTTAATTGGCGTGCACCTTCTCAGGAACGCAGTGCACCTTTATTTCCGCAATGCACTTTAATTGGCGTGCACCTTCTCAGGAACGCAGTGCACCTTTTATTTCCGCAATGCACTTTAATTGGCGTGCACCTTCTCAGGAACGCAGTGCACCTTTTATTTCCGCAATGCACTTTAATTGGCGTGCACCTTCTCAGGAACGCAGTGCACCTTTATTTCCGCAATGCACTTTAATTGGCGTGCACCTTCTCAGGAACGCAGTGCACCTTTATTTCCGCAATGCACTTTAATTGGCGTGCACCTTCTCAGGAACGCAGTGCACCTTTATTTCCGCAATGCACTTTAATTGGCGTGCACCTTCTCAGGAACGCAGTGCACCTTTATTTCCGCAATGCACTTTAATTGGCGTGCACCTTCTCAGGAACGCAGTGCACCTTTATTTCCGCAATGCACTGTAATTGGCGTGCACCTTCTCAGGAACGCAGTGCACCTTTATTTCCGCAATGCACTTTAATTGGCGTGCACCTTCTCAGGAACGCAGTGCACCTTTATTTCCGCAATGCACTTTAATTGGCGTGCACCTTCTCAGGAACGCAGTGCACCTTTATTTCCGCAATGCACTTTAATTGGCGTGCACCTTCTCAGGAACGCAGTGCACCTTTATTTCCGCAATGCACTTTAATTGGCGTGCACCTTCTCAGGAACGCAGTGCACCTTTTATTTCCGCAATGCACTTTAATTGGCGTGCACCTTCTCAGGAACGCAGTGCACCTTTTATTTCCGCAATGCACTTTAATTGGCGTGCACCTTCTCAGGAACGCAGTGCACCTTTTATTTCCGCAATGCACTTTAATTGGCGTGCACCTTCTCAGGAACGCAGTGCACCTTTATTTCCGCAATGCACTTTAATTGGCGTGCACCTTCTCAGGAACGCAGTGCACCTTTATTTCCGCAATGCACTTTAATTGGCGTGCACCTTCTCAGGAACGCAGTGCACCTTTTATTTCCGCAATGCACTTTAATTGGCGTGCACCTTCTCAGGAACGCAGTGCACCTTTATTTCCGCAATGCACTTTAATTGGCGTGCACCTTCTCAGGAACGCAGTGCACCTTTATTTCCGCAATGCACTTTAATTGGCGTGCACCTTCTCAGGAACGCAGTGCACCTTTATTTCCGCAATGCACTTTAATTGGCGTGCACCTTCTCAGGAACGCAGTGCACCTTTATTTCCGCAATGCACTTTAATTGGCGTGCACCTTCTCAGGAACGCAGTGCACCTTTATTTCCGCAATGCACTTTAATTGGCGTGCACCTTCTCAGGAACGCAGTGCACCTTTTATTTCCGCAATGCACTTTAATTGGCGTGCACCTTCTCAGGAACGCAGTGCACCTTTATTTCCGCAATGCACTTTAATTGGCGTGCACCTTCTCAGGAACGCAGTGCACCTTTTATTTCCGCAATGCACTTTAATTGGCGTGCACCTTCTCAGGAACGCAGTGCACCTTTATTTCCGCAATGCACTTTAATTGGCGTGCACCTTCTCAGGAACGCAGTGCACCTTTATTTCCGCAATGCACTTTAATTGGCGTGCACCTTCTCAGGAACGCAGTGCACCTTTTATTTCCGCAATGCACTTTAATTGGCGTGCACCTTCTCAGGAACGCAGTGCACCTTTATTTCCGCAATGCACTTTAATTGGCGTGCACCTTCTCAGGAACGCAGTGCACCTTTATTTCCGCAATGCACTTTAATTGGCGTGCACCTTCTCAGGAACGCAGTGCACCTTTATTTCCGCAATGCACTTTAATTGGCGTGCACCTTCTCAGGAACGCAGTGCACCTTTATTTCCGCAATGCACTTTAATTGGCGTGCACCTTCTCAGGAACGCAGTGCACCTTTTATTTCCGCAATGCACTTTAATTGGCGTGCACCTTCTCAGGAACGCAGTGCACCTTTTATTTCCGCAATGCACTTTAATTGGCGTGCACCTTCTCAGGAACGCAGTGCACCTTTTATTTCCGCAATGCACTTTAATTGGCGTGCACCTTCTCAGGAACGCAGTGCACCTTTATTTCCGCAATGCACTTTAATTGGCGTGCACCTTCTCAGGAACGCAGTGCACCTTTTATTTCCGCAATGCACTTTAATTGGCGTGCACCTTCTCAGGAACGCAGTGCACCTTTTATTTCCGCAATGCACTTTAATTGGCGTGCACCTTCTCAGGAACGCAGTGCACCTTTATTTCCGCAATGCACTTTAATTGGCGTGCACCTTCTCAGGAACGCAGTGCACCTTTATTTCCGCAATGCACTTTAATTGGCGTGCACCTTCTCAGGAACGCAGTGCACCTTTATTTCCGCAATGCACTTTAATTGGCGTGCACCTTCTCAGGAACGCAGTGCACCTTTTATTTCCGCAATGCACTTTAATTGGCGTGCACCTTCTCAGGAACGCAGTGCACCTTTATTTCCGCAATGCACTTTAATTGGCGTGCACCTTCTCAGGAACGCAGTGCACCTTTATTTCCGCAATGCACTTTAATTGGCGTGCACCTTCTCAGGAACGCAGTGCACCTTTTATTTCCGCAATGCACTTTAATTGGCGTGCACCTTCTCAGGAACGCAGTGCACCTTTATTTCCGCAATGCACTTTAATTGGCGTGCACCTTCTCAGGAACGCAGTGCACCTTTTATTTCCGCAATGCACTTTAATTGGCGTGCACCTTCTCAGGAACGCAGTGCACCTTTATTTCCGCAATGCACTTTAATTGGCGTGCACCTTCTCAGGAACGCAGTGCACCTTTATTTCCGCAATGCACTTTAATTGGCGTGCACCTTCTCAGGAACGCAGTGCACCTTTATTTCCGCAATGCACTTTAATTGGCGTGCACCTTCTCAGGAACGCAGTGCACCTTTATTTCCGCAATGCACTTTAATTGGCGTGCACCTTCTCAGGAACGCAGTGCACCTTTTATTTCCGCAATGCACTTTAATTGGCGTGCACCTTCTCAGGAACGCAGTGCACCTTTATTTCCGCAATGCACTTTAATTGGCGTGCACCTTCTCAGGAACGCAGTGCACCTTTATTTCCGCAATGCACTTTAATTGGCGTGCACCTTCTCAGGAACGCAGTGCACCTTTTATTTCCGCAATGCACTTTAATTGGCGTGCACCTTCTCAGGAACGCAGTGCACCTTTATTTCCGCAATGCACTTTAATTGGCGTGCACCTTCTCAGGAACGCAGTGCACCTTTATTTCCGCAATGCACTTTAATTGGCGTGCACCTTCTCAGGAACGCAGTGCACCTTTATTTCCGCAATGCACTTTAATTGGCGTGCACCTTCTCAGGAACGCAGTGCACCTTTATTTCCGCAATGCACTTTAATTGGCGTGCACCTTCTCAGGAACGCAGTGCACCTTTATTTCCGCAATGCACTTTAATTGGCGTGCACCTTCTCAGGAACGCAGTGCACCTTTATTTCCGCAATGCACTTTAATTGGCGTGCACCTTCTCAGGAACGCAGTGCACCTTTATTTCCGCAATGCACTTTAATTGGCGTGCACCTTCTCAGGAACGCAGTGCACCTTTATTTCCGCAATGCACTTTAATTGGCGTGCACCTTCTCAGGAACGCAGTGCACCTTTATTTCCGCAATGCACTTTAATTGGCGTGCACCTTCTCAGGAACGCAGTGCACCTTTATTTCCGCAATGCACTTTAATTGGCGTGCACCTTCTCAGGAACGCAGTGCACCTTTTATTTCCGCAATGCACTTTAATTGGCGTGCACCTTCTCAGGAACGCAGTGCACCTTTTATTTCCGCAATGCACTTTAATTGGCGTGCACCTTCTCAGGAACGCAGTGCACCTTTATTTCCGCAATGCACTTTAATTGGCGTGCACCTTCTCAGGAACGCAGTGCACCTTTTATTTCCGCAATGCACTTTAATTGGCGTGCACCTTCTCAGGAACGCAGTGCACCTTTATTTCCGCAATGCACTTTAATTGGCGTGCACCTTCTCAGGAACGCAGTGCACCTTTATTTCCGCAATGCACTTTAATTGGCGTGCACCTTCTCAGGAACGCAGTGCACCTTTATTTCCGCAATGCACTTTAATTGGCGTGCACCTTCTCAGGAACGCAGTGCACCTTTATTTCCGCAATGCACTTTAATTGGCGTGCACCTTCTCAGGAACGCAGTGCACCTTTTATTTCCGCAATGCACTTTAATTGGCGTGCACCTTCTCAGGAACGCAGTGCACCTTTTATTTCCGCAATGCACTTTAATTGGCGTGCACCTTCTCAGGAACGCAGTGCACCTTTATTTCCGCAATGCACTTTAATTGGCGTGCACCTTCTCAGGAACGCAGTGCACCTTTTATTTCCGCAATGCACTTTAATTGGCGTGCACCTTCTCAGGAACGCAGTGCACCTTTATTTCCGCAATGCACTTTAATTGGCGTGCACCTTCTCAGGAACGCAGTGCACCTTTATTTCCGCAATGCACTTTAATTGGCGTGCACCTTCTCAGGAACGCAGTGCACCTTTATTTCCGCAATGCACTTTAATTGGCGTGCACCTTCTCAGGAACGCAGTGCACCTTTATTTCCGCAATGCACTTTAATTGGCGTGCACCTTCTCAGGAACGCAGTGCACCTTTATTTCCGCAATGCACTTTAATTGGCGTGCACCTTCTCAGGAACGCAGTGCACCTTTATTTCCGCAATGCACTTTAATTGGCGTGCACCTTCTCAGGAACGCAGTGCACCTTTATTTCCGCAATGCACTTTAATTGGCGTGCACCTTCTCAGGAACGCAGTGCACCTTTATTTCCGCAATGCACTTTAATTGGCGTGCACCTTCTCAGGAACGCAGTGCACCTTTATTTCCGCAATGCACTTTAATTGGCGTGCACCTTCTCAGGAACGCAGTGCACCTTTATTTCCGCAATGCACTTTAATTGGCGTGCACCTTCTCAGGAACGCAGTGCACCTTTATTTCCGCAATGCACTTTAATTGGCGTGCACCTTCTCAGGAACGCAGTGCACCTTTATTTCCGCAATGCACTTTAATTGGCGTGCACCTTCTCAGGAACGCAGTGCACCTTTATTTCCGCAATGCACTTTAATTGGCGTGCACCTTCTCAGGAACGCAGTGCACCTTTATTTCCGCAATGCACTTTAATTGGCGTGCACCTTCTCAGGAACGCAGTGCACCTTTATTTCCGCAATGCACTTTAATTGGCGTGCACCTTCTCAGGAACGCAGTGCACCTTTATTTCCGCAATGCACTTTAATTGGCGTGCACCTTCTCAGGAACGCAGTGCACCTTTATTTCCGCAATGCACTTTAATTGGCGTGCACCTTCTCAGGAACGCAGTGCACCTTTTATTTCCGCAATGCACTTTAATTGGCGTGCACCTTCTCAGGAACGCAGTGCACCTTTATTTCCGCAATGCACTTTAATTGGCGTGCACCTTCTCAGGAACGCAGTGCACCTTTTATTTCCGCAATGCACTTTAATTGGCGTGCACCTTCTCAGGAACGCAGTGCACCTTTATTTCCGCAATGCACTTTAATTGGCGTGCACCTTCTCAGGAACGCAGTGCACCTTTATTTCCGCAATGCACTTTAATTGGCGTGCACCTTCTCAGGAACGCAGTGCACCTTTATTTCCGCAATGCACTTTAATTGGCGTGCACCTTCTCAGGAACGCAGTGCACCTTTATTTCCGCAATGCACTGTAATTGGCGTGCACCTTCTCAGGAACGCAGTGCACCTTTATTTCCGCAATGCACTTTAATTGGCGTGCACCTTCTCAGGAACGCAGTGCACCTTTATTTCCGCAATGCACTTTAATTGGCGTGCACCTTCTCAGGAACGCAGTGCACCTTTATTTCCGCAATGCACTTTAATTGGCGTGCACCTTCTCAGGAACGCAGTGCACCTTTATTTCCGCAATGCACTTTAATTGGCGTGCACCTTCTCAGGAACGCAGTGCACCTTTATTTCCGCAATGCACTTTAATTGGCGTGCACCTTCTCAGGAACGCAGTGCACCTTTTATTTCCGCAATGCACTTTAATTGGCGTGCACCTTCTCAGGAACGCAGTGCACCTTTATTTCCGCAATGCACTTTAATTGGCGTGCACCTTCTCAGGAACGCAGTGCACCTTTATTTCCGCAATGCACTTTAATTGGCGTGCACCTTCTCAGGAACGCAGTGCACCTTTATTTCCGCAATGCACTTTAATTGGCGTGCACCTTCTCAGGAACGCAGTGCACCTTTATTTCCGCAATGCACTTTAATTGGCGTGCACCTTCTCAGGAACGCAGTGCACCTTTATTTCCGCAATGCACTTTAATTGGCGTGCACCTTCTCAGGAACGCAGTGCACCTTTATTTCCGCAATGCACTTTAATTGGCGTGCACCTTCTCAGGAACGCAGTGCACCTTTATTTCCGCAATGCACTTTAATTGGCGTGCACCTTCTCAGGAACGCAGTGCACCTTTATTTCCGCAATGCACTTTAATTGGCGTGCACCTTCTCAGGAACGCAGTGCACCTTTATTTCCGCAATGCACTTTAATTGGCGTGCACCTTCTCAGGAACGCAGTGCACCTTTATTTCCGCAATGCACTTTAATTGGCGTGCACCTTCTCAGGAACGCAGTGCACCTTTATTTCCGCAATGCACTTTAATTGGCGTGCACCTTCTCAGGAACGCAGTGCACCTTTATTTCCGCAATGCACTTTAATTGGCGTGCACCTTCTCAGGAACGCAGTGCACCTTTATTTCCGCAATGCACTTTAATTGGCGTGCACCTTCTCAGGAACGCAGTGCACCTTTATTTCCGCAATGCACTTTAATTGGCGTGCACCTTCTCAGGAACGCAGTGCACCTTTATTTCCGCAATGCACTTTAATTGGCGTGCACCTTCTCAGGAACGCAGTGCACCTTTATTTCCGCAATGCACTTTAATTGGCGTGCACCTTCTCAGGAACGCAGTGCACCTTTATTTCCGCAATGCACTTTAATTGGCGTGCACCTTCTCAGGAACGCAGTGCACCTTTATTTCCGCAATGCACTTTAATTGGCGTGCACCTTCTCAGGAACGCAGTGCACCTTTATTTCCGCAATGCACTTTAATTGGCGTGCACCTTCTCAGGAACGCAGTGCACCTTTATTTCCGCAATGCACTTTAATTGGCGTGCACCTTCTCAGGAACGCAGTGCACCTTTATTTCCGCAATGCACTTTAATTGGCGTGCACCTTCTCAGGAACGCAGTGCACCTTTTATTTCCGCAATGCACTTTAATTGGCGTGCACCTTCTCAGGAACGCAGTGCACCTTTATTTCCGCAATGCACTTTAATTGGCGTGCACCTTCTCAGGAACGCAGTGCACCTTTATTTCCGCAATGCACTTTAATTGGCGTGCACCTTCTCAGGAACGCAGTGCACCTTTATTTCCGCAATGCACTTTAATTGGCGTGCACCTTCTCAGGAACGCAGTGCACCTTTATTTCCGCAATGCACTTTAATTGGCGTGCACCTTCTCAGGAACGCAGTGCACCTTTTATTTCCGCAATGCACTTTAATTGGCGTGCACCTTCTCAGGAACGCAGTGCACCTTTATTTCCGCAATGCACTTTAATTGGCGTGCACCTTCTCAGGAACGCAGTGCACCTTTATTTCCGCAATGCACTTTAATTGGCGTGCACCTTCTCAGGAACGCAGTGCACCTTTTATTTCCGCA
Source organism: Punica granatum (assembly GCF_007655135.1). NCBI lineage: Eukaryota > Viridiplantae > Streptophyta > Magnoliopsida > Myrtales > Lythraceae > Punica > Punica granatum. The sequence goes on along the minus strand of NW_022204473.1, from coordinate 39,172 downwards.
ATGCACTTTAATTGGCGTGCACCTTCTCAGGAACGCAGTGCACCTTTATTTCCGCAATGCACTTTAATTGGCGTGCACCTTCTCAGGAACGCAGTGCACCTTTATTTCCGCAATGCACTTTAATTGGCGTGCACCTTCTCAGGAACGCAGTGCACCTTTATTTCCGCAATGCACTTTAATTGGCGTGCACCTTCTCAGGAACGCAGTGCACCTTTATTTCCGCAATGCACTTTAATTGGCGTGCACCTTCTCAGGAACGCAGTGCACCTTTTATTTCCGCAATGCACTTTAATTGGCGTGCACCTTCTCAGGAACGCAGTGCACCTTTATTTCCGCAATGCACTTTAATTGGCGTGCACCTTCTCAGGAACGCAGTGCACCTTTTATTTCCGCAATGCACTTTAATTGGCGTGCACCTTCTCAGGAACGCAGTGCACCTTTATTTCCGCAATGCACTTTAATTGGCGTGCACCTTCTCAGGAACGCAGTGCACCTTTATTTCCGCAATGCACTTTAATTGGCGTGCACCTTCTCAGGAACGCAGTGCACCTTTATTTCCGCAATGCACTTTAATTGGCGTGCACCTTCTCAGGAACGCAGTGCACCTTTATTTCCGCAATGCACTTTAATTGGCGTGCACCTTCTCAGGAACGCAGTGCACCTTTTATTTCCGCAATGCACTTTAATTGGCGTGCACCTTCTCAGGAACGCAGTGCACCTTTATTTCCGCAATGCACTTTAATTGGCGTGCACCTTCTCAGGAACGCAGTGCACCTTTATTTCCGCAATGCACTTTAATTGGCGTGCACCTTCTCAGGAACGCAGTGCACCTTTTATTTCCGCAATGCACTTTAATTGGCGTGCACCTTCTCAGGAACGCAGTGCACCTTTATTTCCGCAATGCACTTTAATTGGCGTGCACCTTCTCAGGAACGCAGTGCACCTTTATTTCCGCAATGCACTTTAATTGGCGTGCACCTTCTCAGGAACGCAGTGCACCTTTATTTCCGCAATGCACTTTAATTGGCGTGCACCTTCTCAGGAACGCAGTGCACCTTTTATTTCCGCAATGCACTTTAATTGGCGTGCACCTTCTCAGGAACGCAGTGCACCTTTATTTCCGCAATGCACTTTAATTGGCGTGCACCTTCTCAGGAACGCAGTGCACCTTTTATTTCCGCAATGCACTTTAATTGGCGTGCACCTTCTCAGGAACGCAGTGCACCTTTATTTCCGCAATGCACTTTAATTGGCGTGCACCTTCTCAGGAACGCAGTGCACCTTTATTTCCGCAATGCACTTTAATTGGCGTGCACCTTCTCAGGAACGCAGTGCACCTTTATTTCCGCAATGCACTTTAATTGGCGTGCACCTTCTCAGGAACGCAGTGCACCTTTTATTTCCGCAATGCACTTTAATTGGCGTGCACCTTCTCAGGAACGCAGTGCACCTTTATTTCCGCAATGCACTTTAATTGGCGTGCACCTTCTCAGGAACGCAGTGCACCTTTTATTTCCGCAATGCACTTTAATTGGCGTGCACCTTCTCAGGAACGCAGTGCACCTTTTATTTCCGCAATGCACTTTAATTGGCGTGCACCTTCTCAGGAACGCAGTGCACCTTTATTTCCGCAATGCACTTTAATTGGCGTGCACCTTCTCAGGAACGCAGTGCACCTTTATTTCCGCAATGCACTTTAATTGGCGTGCACCTTCTCAGGAACGCAGTGCACCTTTATTTCCGCAATGCACTTTAATTGGCGTGCACCTTCTCAGGAACGCAGTGCACCTTTATTTCCGCAATGCACTTTAATTGGCGTGCACCTTCTCAGGAACGCAGTGCACCTTTTATTTCCGCAATGCACTTTAATTGGCGTGCACCTTCTCAGGAACGCAGTGCACCTTTATTTCCGCAATGCACTTTAATTGGCGTGCACCTTCTCAGGAACGCAGTGCACCTTTTATTTCCGCAATGCACTTTAATTGGCGTGCACCTTCTCAGGAACGCAGTGCACCTTTATTTCCGCAATGCACTTTAATTGGCGTGCACCTTCTCAGGAACGCAGTGCACCTTTATTTCCGCAATGCACTTTAATTGGCGTGCACCTTCTCAGGAACGCAGTGCACCTTTATTTCCGCAATGCACTTTAATTGGCGTGCACCTTCTCAGGAACGCAGTGCACCTTTATTTCCGCAATGCACTTTAATTGGCGTGCACCTTCTCAGGAACGCAGTGCACCTTTATTTCCGCAATGCACTGTAATTGGCGTGCACCTTCTCAGGAACGCAGTGCACCTTTATTTCCGCAATGCACTTTAATTGGCGTGCACCTTCTCAGGAACGCAGTGCACCTTTATTTCCGCAATGCACTTTAATTGGCGTGCACCTTCTCAGGAACGCAGTGCACCTTTTATTTCCGCAATGCACTTTAATTGGCGTGCACCTTCTCAGGAACGCAGTGCACCTTTATTTCCGCAATGCACTTTAATTGGCGTGCACCTTCTCAGGAACGCAGTGCACCTTTTATTTCCGCAATGCACTTTAATTGGCGTGCACCTTCTCAGGAACGCAGTGCACCTTTATTTCCGCAATGCACTTTAATTGGCGTGCACCTTCTCAGGAACGCAGTGCACCTTTATTTCCGCAATGCACTTTAATTGGCGTGCACCTTCTCAGGAACGCAGTGCACCTTTATTTCCGCAATGCACTTTAATTGGCGTGCACCTTCTCAGGAACGCAGTGCACCTTTATTTCCGCAATGCACTTTAATTGGCGTGCACCTTCTCAGGAACGCAGTGCACCTTTATTTCCGCAATGCACTTTAATTGGCGTGCACCTTCTCAGGAACGCAGTGCACCTTTATTTCCGCAATGCACTTTAATTGGCGTGCACCTTCTCAGGAACGCAGTGCACCTTTTATTTCCGCAATGCACTTTAATTGGCGTGCACCTTCTCAGGAACGCAGTGCACCTTTTATTTCCGCAATGCACTTTAATTGGCGTGCACCTTCTCAGGAACGCAGTGCACCTTTATTTCCGCAATGCACTTTAATTGGCGTGCACCTTCTCAGGAACGCAGTGCACCTTTTATTTCCGCAATGCACTTTAATTGGCGTGCACCTTCTCAGGAACGCAGTGCACCTTTATTTCCGCAATGCACTTTAATTGGCGTGCACCTTCTCAGGAACGCAGTGCACCTTTATTTCCGCAATGCACTTTAATTGGCGTGCACCTTCTCAGGAACGCAGTGCACCTTTATTTCCGCAATGCACTTTAATTGGCGTGCACCTTCTCAGGAACGCAGTGCACCTTTATTTCCGCAATGCACTCTAATTGGCGTGCACCTTCTCAGGAACGCAGTGCACCTTTATTTCCGCAATGCACTTTAATTGGCGTGCACCTTCTCAGGAACGCAGTGCACCTTTTATTTCCGCAATGCACTTTAATTGGCGTGCACCTTCTCAGGAACGCAGTGCACCTTTATTTCCGCAATGCACTTTAATTGGCGTGCACCTTCTCAGGAACGCAGTGCACCTTTATTTCCGCAATGCACTTTAATTGGCGTGCACCTTCTCAGGAACGCAGTGCACCTTTTATTTCCGCAATGCACTTTAATTGGCGTGCACCTTCTCAGGAACGCAGTGCACCTTTATTTCCGCAATGCACTTTAATTGGCGTGCACCTTCTCAGGAACGCAGTGCACCTTTATTTCCGCAATGCACTTTAATTGGCGTGCACCTTCTCAGGAACGCAGTGCACCTTTATTTCCGCAATGCACTTTAATTGGCGTGCACCTTCTCAGGAACGCAGTGCACCTTTTATTTCCGCAATGCACTTTAATTGGCGTGCACCTTCTCAGGAACGCAGTGCACCTTTTATTTCCGCAATGCACTTTAATTGGCGTGCACCTTCTCAGGAACGCAGTGCACCTTTTATTTCCGCAATGCACTTTAATTGGCGTGCACCTTCTCAGGAACGCAGTGCACCTTTTATTTCCGCAATGCACTTTAATTGGCGTGCACCTTCTCAGGAACGCAGTGCACCTTTATTTCCGCAATGCACTTTAATTGGCGTGCACCTTCTCAGGAACGCAGTGCACCTTTATTTCCGCAATGCACTTTAATTGGCGTGCACCTTCTCAGGAACGCAGTGCACCTTTATTTCCGCAATGCACTTTAATTGGCGTGCACCTTCTCAGGAACGCAGTGCACCTTTATTTCCGCAATGCACTTTAATTGGCGTGCACCTTCTCAGGAACGCAGTGCACCTTTATTTCCGCAATGCACTTTAATTGGCGTGCACCTTCTCAGGAACGCAGTGCACCTTTATTTCCGCAATGCACTTTAATTGGCGTGCACCTTCTCAGGAACGCAGTGCACCTTTATTTCCGCAATGCACTTTAATTGGCGTGCACCTTCTCAGGAACGCAGTGCACCTTTATTTCCGCAATGCACTTTAATTGGCGTGCACCTTCTCAGGAACGCAGTGCACCTTTATTTCCGCAATGCACTTTAATTGGCGTGCACCTTCTCAGGAACGCAGTGCACCTTTTATTTCCGCAATGCACTTTAATTGGCGTGCACCTTCTCAGGAACGCAGTGCACCTTTTATTTCCGCAATGCACTTTAATTGGCGTGCACCTTCTCAGGAACGCAGTGCACCTTTATTTCCGCAATGCACTTTAATTGGCGTGCACCTTCTCAGGAACGCAGTGCACCTTTATTTCCGCAATGCACTTTAATTGGCGTGCACCTTCTCAGGAACGCAGTGCACCTTTTATTTCCGCAATGCACTTTAATTGGCGTGCACCTTCTCAGGAACGCAGTGCACCTTTATTTCCGCAATGCACTTTAATTGGCGTGCACCTTCTCAGGAACGCAGTGCACCTTTATTTCCGCAATGCACTTTAATTGGCGTGCACCTTCTCAGGAACGCAGTGCACCTTTATTTCCGCAATGCACTTTAATTGGCGTGCACCTTCTCAGGAACGCAGTGCACCTTTATTTCCGCAATGCACTTTAATTGGCGTGCACCTTCTCAGGAACGCAGTGCACCTTTATTTCCGCAATGCACTTTAATTGGCGTGCACCTTCTCAGGAACGCAGTGCACCTTTATTTCCGCAATGCACTTTAATTGGCGTGCACCTTCTCAGGAACGCAGTGCACCTTTTATTTCCGCAATGCACTTTAATTGGCGTGCACCTTCTCAGGAACGCAGTGCACCTTTTATTTCCGCAATGCACTTTAATTGGCGTGCACCTTCTCAGGAACGCAGTGCACCTTTATTTCCGCAATGCACTTTAATTGGCGTGCACCTTCTCAGGAACGCAGTGCACCTTTATTTCCGCAATGCACTTTAATTGGCGTGCACCTTCTCAGGAACGCAGTGCACCTTTATTTCCGCAATGCACTTTAATTGGCGTGCACCTTCTCAGGAACGCAGTGCACCTTTATTTCCGCAATGCACTTTAATTGGCGTGCACCTTCTCAGGAACGCAGTGCACCTTTATTTCCGCAATGCACTTTAATTGGCGTGCACCTTCTCAGGAACGCAGTGCACCTTTTATTTCCGCAATGCACTTTAATTGGCGTGCACCTTCTCAGGAACGCAGTGCACCTTTATTTCCGCAATGCACTTTAATTGGCGTGCACCTTCTCAGGAACGCAGTGCACCTTTATTTCCGCAATGCACTTTAATTGGCGTGCACCTTCTCAGGAACGCAGTGCACCTTTTATTTCCGCAATGCACTTTAATTGGCGTGCACCTTCTCAGGAACGCAGTGCACCTTTTATTTCCGCAATGCACTTTAATTGGCGTGCACCTTCTCAGGAACGCAGTGCACCTTTATTTCCGCAATGCACTTTAATTGGCGTGCACCTTCTCAGGAACGCAGTGCACCTTTATTTCCGCAATGCACTTTAATTGGCGTGCACCTTCTCAGGAACGCAGTGCACCTTTATTTCCGCAATGCACTTTAATTGGCGTGCACCTTCTCAGGAACGCAGTGCACCTTTTATTTCCGCAATGCACTTTAATTGGCGTGCACCTTCTCAGGAACGCAGTGCACCTTTTATTTCCGCAATGCACTTTAATTGGCGTGCACCTTCTCAGGAACGCAGTGCACCTTTATTTCCGCAATGCACTTTAATTGGCGTGCACCTTCTCAGGAACGCAGTGCACCTTTATTTCCGCAATGCACTTTAATTGGCGTGCACCTTCTCAGGAACGCAGTGCACCTTTATTTCCGCAATGCACTTTAATTGGCGTGCACCTTCTCAGGAACGCAGTGCACCTTTATTTCCGCAATGCACTTTAATTGGCGTGCACCTTCTCAGGAACGCAGTGCACCTTTATTTCCGCAATGCACTTTAATTGGCGTGCACCTTCTCAGGAACGCAGTGCACCTTTATTTCCGCAATGCACTTTAATTGGCGTGCACCTTCTCAGGAACGCAGTGCACCTTTATTTCCGCAATGCACTTTAATTGGCGTGCACCTTCTCAGGAACGCAGTGCACCTTTATTTCCGCAATGCACTTTAATTGGCGTGCACCTTCTCAGGAACGCAGTGCACCTTTATTTCCGCAATGCACTTTAATTGGCGTGCACCTTCTCAGGAACGCAGTGCACCTTTATTTCCGCAATGCACTTTAATTGGCGTGCACCTTCTCAGGAACGCAGTGCACCTTTATTTCCGCAATGCACTTTAATTGGCGTGCACCTTCTCAGGAACGCAGTGCACCTTTATTTCCGCAATGCACTTTAATTGGCGTGCACCTTCTCAGGAACGCAGTGCACCTTTATTTCCGCAATGCACTTTAATTGGCGTGCACCTTCTCAGGAACGCAGTGCACCTTTTATTTCCGCAATGCACTTTAATTGGCGTGCACCTTCTCAGGAACGCAGTGCACCTTTATTTCCGCAATGCACTTTAATTGGCGTGCACCTTCTCAGGAACGCAGTGCACCTTTATTTCCGCAATGCACTTTAATTGGCGTGCACCTTCTCAGGAACGCAGTGCACCTTTATTTCCGCAATGCACTTTAATTGGCGTGCACCTTCTCAGGAACGCAGTGCACCTTTATTTCCGCAATGCACTTTAATTGGCGTGCACCTTCTCAGGAACGCAGTGCACCTTTATTTCCGCAATGCACTTTAATTGGCGTGCACCTTCTCAGGAACGCAGTGCACCTTTTATTTCCGCAATGCACTTTAATTGGCGTGCACCTTCTCAGGAACGCAGTGCACCTTTATTTCCGCAATGCACTTTAATTGGCGTGCACCTTCTCAGGAACGCAGTGCACCTTTATTTCCGCAATGCACTTTAATTGGCGTGCACCTTCTCAGGAACGCAGTGCACCTTTTATTTCCGCAATGCACTTTAATTGGCGTGCACCTTCTCAGGAACGCAGTGCACCTTTATTTCCGCAATGCACTTTAATTGGCGTGCACCTTCTCAGGAACGCAGTGCACCTTTATTTCCGCAATGCACTTTAATTGGCGTGCACCTTCTCAGGAACGCAGTGCACCTTTATTTCCGCAATGCACTTTAATTGGCGTGCACCTTCTCAGGAACGCAGTGCACCTTTTATTTCCGCAATGCACTTTAATTGGCGTGCACCTTCTCAGGAACGCAGTGCACCTTTATTTCCGCAATGCACTTTAATTGGCGTGCACCTTCTCAGGAACGCAGTGCACCTTTATTTCCGCAATGCACTTTAATTGGCGTGCACCTTCTCAGGAACGCAGTGCACCTTTTATTTCCGCAATGCACTTTAATTGGCGTGCACCTTCTCAGGAACGCAGTGCACCTTTATTTCCGCAATGCACTTTAATTGGCGTGCACCTTCTCAGGAACGCAGTGCACCTTTATTTCCGCAATGCACTTTAATTGGCGTGCACCTTCTCAGGAACGCAGTGCACCTTTATTTCCGCAATGCACTTTAATTGGCGTGCACCTTCTCAGGAACGCAGTGCACCTTTATTTCCGCAATGCACTTTAATTGGCGTGCACCTTCTCAGGAACGCAGTGCACCTTTATTTCCGCAATGCACTTTAATTGGCGTGCACCTTCTCAGGAACGCAGTGCACCTTTATTTCCGCAATGCACTTTAATTGGCGTGCACCTTCTCAGGAACGCAGTGCACCTTTATTTCCGCAATGCACTTTAATTGGCGTGCACCTTCTCAGGAACGCAGTGCACCTTTATTTCCGCAATGCACTTTAATTGGCGTGCACCTTCTCAGGAACGCAGTGCACCTTTATTTCCGCAATGCACTTTAATTGGCGTGCACCTTCTCAGGAACGCAGTGCACCTTTATTTCCGCAATGCACTTTAATTGGCGTGCACCTTCTCAGGAACGCAGTGCACCTTTATTTCCGCAATGCACTTTAATTGGCGTGCACCTTCTCAGGAACGCAGTGCACCTTTATTTCCGCAATGCACTTTAATTGGCGTGCACCTTCTCAGGAACGCAGTGCACCTTTATTTCCGCAATGCACTTTAATTGGCGTGCACCTTCTCAGGAACGCAGTGCACCTTTATTTCCGCAATGCACTTTAATTGGCGTGCACCTTCTCAGGAACGCAGTGCACCTTTATTTCCGCAATGCACTTTAATTGGCGTGCACCTTCTCAGGAACGCAGTGCACCTTTTATTTCCGCAATGCACTTTAATTGGCGTGCACCTTCTCAGGAACGCAGTGCACCTTTTATTTCCGCAATGCACTTTAATTGGCGTGCACCTTCTCAGGAACGCAGTGCACCTTTATTTCCGCAATGCACTTTAATTGGCGTGCACCTTCTCAGGAACGCAGTGCACCTTTATTTCCGCAATGCACTTTAATTGGCGTGCACCTTCTCAGGAACGCAGTGCACCTTTATTTCCGCAATGCACTGTAATTGGCGTGCACCTTCTCAGGAACGCAGTGCACCTTTATTTCCGCAATGCACTTTAATTGGCGTGCACCTTCTCAGGAACGCAGTGCACCTTTATTTCCGCAATGCACTTTAATTGGCGTGCACCTTCTCAGGAACGCAGTGCACCTTTATTTCCGCAATGCACTTTAATTGGCGTGCACCTTCTCAGGAACGCAGTGCACCTTTATTTCCGCAATGCACTTTAATTGGCGTGCACCTTCTCAGGAACGCAGTGCACCTTTATTTCCGCAATGCACTTTAATTGGCGTGCACCTTCTCAGGAACGCAGTGCACCTTTATTTCCGCAATGCACTTTAATTGGCGTGCACCTTCTCAGGAACGCAGTGCACCTTTTATTTCCGCAATGCACTTTAATTGGCGTGCACCTTCTCAGGAACGCAGTGCACCTTTATTTCCGCAATGCACTTTAATTGGCGTGCACCTTCTCAGGAACGCAGTGCACCTTTTATTTCCGCAATGCACTTTAATTGGCGTGCACCTTCTCAGGAACGCAGTGCACCTTTTATTTCCGCAATGCACTTTAATTGGCGTGCACCTTCTCAGGAACGCAGTGCACCTTTATTTCCGCAATGCACTTTAATTGGCGTGCACCTTCTCAGGAACGCAGTGCACCTTTATTTCCGCAATGCACTTTAATTGGCGTGCACCTTCTCAGGAACGCAGTGCACCTTTATTTCCGCAATGCACTTTAATTGGCGTGCACCTTCTCAGGAACGCAGTGCACCTTTATTTCCGCAATGCACTTTAATTGGCGTGCACCTTCTCAGGAACGCAGTGCACCTTTATTTCCGCAATGCACTTTAATTGGCGTGCACCTTCTCAGGAACGCAGTGCACCTTTATTTCCGCAATGCACTTTAATTGGCGTGCACCTTCTCAGGAACGCAGTGCACCTTTTATTTCCGCAATGCACTTTAATTGGCGTGCACCTTCTCAGGAACGCAGTGCACCTTTATTTCCGCAATGCACTTTAATTGGCGTGCACCTTCTCAGGAACGCAGTGCACCTTTTATTTCCGCAATGCACTTTAATTGGCGTGCACCTTCTCAGGAACGCAGTGCACCTTTTATTTCCGCAATGCACTTTAATTGGCGTGCACCTTCTCAGGAACGCAGTGCACCTTTTATTTCCGCAATGCACTTTAATTGGCGTGCACCTTCTCAGGAACGCAGTGCACCTTTATTTCCGCAATGCACTTTAATTGGCGTGCACCTTCTCAGGAACGCAGTGCACCTTTTATTTCCGCAATGCACTTTAATTGGCGTGCACCTTCTCAGGAACGCAGTGCACCTTTTATTTCCGCAATGCACTTTAATTGGCGTGCACCTTCTCAGGAACGCAGTGCACCTTTATTTCCGCAATGCACTTTAATTGGCGTGCACCTTCTCAGGAACGCAGTGCACCTTTTATTTCCGCAATGCACTTTAATTGGCGTGCACCTTCTCAGGAACGCAGTGCACCTTTTATTTCCGCAATGCACTTTAATTGGCGTGCACCTTCTCAGGAACGCAGTGCACCTTTTATTTCCGCAATGCACTTTAATTGGCGTGCACCTTCTCAGGAACGCAGTGCACCTTTATTTCCGCAATGCACTTTAATTGGCGTGCACCTTCTCAGGAACGCAGTGCACCTTTTATTTCCGCAATGCACTTTAATTGGCGTGCACCTTCTCAGGAACGCAGTGCACCTTTATTTCCGCAATGCACTTTAATTGGCGTGCACCTTCTCAGGAACGCAGTGCACCTTTATTTCCGCAATGCACTTTAATTGGCGTGCACCTTCTCAGGAACGCAGTGCACCTTTATTTCCGCAATGCACTTTAATTGGCGTGCACCTTCTCAGGAACGCAGTGCACCTTTATTTCCGCAATGCACTTTAATTGGCGTGCACCTTCTCAGGAACGCAGTGCACCTTTATTTCCGCAATGCACTTTAATTGGCGTGCACCTTCTCAGGAACGCAGTGCACCTTTATTTCCGCAATGCACTTTAATTGGCGTGCACCTTCTCAGGAACGCAGTGCACCTTTTATTTCCGCAATGCACTTTAATTGGCGTGCACCTTCTCAGGAACGCAGTGCACCTTTATTTCCGCAATGCACTTTAATTGGCGTGCACCTTCTCAGGAACGCAGTGCACCTTTATTTCCGCAATGCACTTTAATTGGCGTGCACCTTCTCAGGAACGCAGTGCACCTTTTATTTCCGCAATGCACTTTAATTGGCGTGCACCTTCTCAGGAACGCAGTGCACCTTTATTTCCGCAATGCACTTTAATTGGCGTGCACCTTCTCAGGAACGCAGTGCACCTTTATTTCCGCAATGCACTTTAATTGGCGTGCACCTTCTCAGGAACGCAGTGCACCTTTATTTCCGCAATGCACTTTAATTGGCGTGCACCTTCTCAGGAACGCAGTGCACCTTTATTTCCGCAATGCACTCTAATTGGCGTGCACCTTCTCAGGAACGCAGTGCACCTTTATTTCCGCAATGCACTTTAATTGGCGTGCACCTTCTCAGGAACGCAGTGCACCTTTATTTCCGCAATGCACTTTAATTGGCGTGCACCTTCTCAGGAACGCAGTGCACCTTTTATTTCCGCAATGCACTTTAATTGGCGTGCACCTTCTCAGGAACGCAGTGCACCTTTATTTCCGCAATGCACTTTAATTGGCGTGCACCTTCTCAGGAACGCAGTGCACCTTTATTTCCGCAATGCACTTTAATTGGCGTGCACCTTCTCAGGAACGCAGTGCACCTTTATTTCCGCAATGCACTTTAATTGGCGTGCACCTTCTCAGGAACGCAGTGCACCTTTATTTCCGCAATGCACTTTAATTGGCGTGCACCTTCTCAGGAACGCAGTGCACCTTTTATTTCCGCAATGCACTTTAATTGGCGTGCACCTTCTCAGGAACGCAGTGCACCTTTTATTTCCGCAATGCACTTTAATTGGCGTGCACCTTCTCAGGAACGCAGTGCACCTTTATTTCCGCAATGCACTTTAATTGGCGTGCACCTTCTCAGGAACGCAGTGCACCTTTATTTCCGCAATGCACTTTAATTGGCGTGCACCTTCTCAGGAACGCAGTGCACCTTTATTTCCGCAATGCACTTTAATTGGCGTGCACCTTCTCAGGAACGCAGTGCACCTTTTATTTCCGCAATGCACTTTAATTGGCGTGCACCTTCTCAGGAACGCAGTGCACCTTTTATTTCCGCAATGCACTTTAATTGGCGTGCACCTTCTCAGGAACGCAGTGCACCTTTTATTTCCGCAATGCACTTTAATTGGCGTGCACCTTCTCAGGAACGCAGTGCACCTTTATTTCCGCAATGCACTTTAATTGGCGTGCACCTTCTCAGGAACGCAGTGCACCTTTATTTCCGCAATGCACTTTAATTGGCGTGCACCTTCTCAGGAACGCAGTGCACCTTTATTTCCGCAATGCACTTTAATTGGCGTGCACCTTCTCAGGAACGCAGTGCACCTTTATTTCCGCAATGCACTTTAATTGGCGTGCACCTTCTCAGGAACGCAGTGCACCTTTATTTCCGCAATGCACTTTAATTGGCGTGCACCTTCTCAGGAACGCAGTGCACCTTTTATTTCCGCAATGCACTTTAATTGGCGTGCACCTTCTCAGGAACGCAGTGCACCTTTATTTCCGCAATGCACTTTAATTGGCGTGCACCTTCTCAGGAACGCAGTGCACCTTTATTTCCGCAATGCACTTTAATTGGCGTGCACCTTCTCAGGAACGCAGTGCACCTTTATTTCCGCAATGCACTTTAATTGGCGTGCACCTTCTCAGGAACGCAGTGCACCTTTATTTCCGCAATGCACTTTAATTGGCGTGCACCTTCTCAGGAACGCAGTGCACCTTTATTTCCGCAATGCACTTTAATTGGCGTGCACCTTCTCAGGAACGCAGTGCACCTTTTATTTCCGCAATGCACTTTAATTGGCGTGCACCTTCTCAGGAACGCAGTGCACCTTTTATTTCCGCAATGCACTTTAATTGGCGTGCACCTTCTCAGGAACGCAGTGCACCTTTTATTTCCGCAATGCACTTTAATTGGCGTGCACCTTCTCAGGAACGCAGTGCACCTTTATTTCCGCAATGCACTTTAATTGGCGTGCACCTTCTCAGGAACGCAGTGCACCTTTATTTCCGCAATGCACTTTAATTGGCGTGCACCTTCTCAGGAACGCAGTGCACCTTTATTTCCGCAATGCACTTTAATTGGCGTGCACCTTCTCAGGAACGCAGTGCACCTTTATTTCCGCAATGCACTTTAATTGGCGTGCACCTTCTCAGGAACGCAGTGCACCTTTATTTCCGCAATGCACTTTAATTGGCGTGCACCTTCTCAGGAACGCAGTGCACCTTTTATTTCCGCAATGCACTTTAATTGGCGTGCACCTTCTCAGGAACGCAGTGCACCTTTATTTCCGCAATGCACTTTAATTGGCGTGCACCTTCTCAGGAACGCAGTGCACCTTTATTTCCGCAATGCACTTTAATTGGCGTGCACCTTCTCAGGAACGCAGTGCACCTTTTATTTCCGCAATGCACTTTAATTGGCGTGCACCTTCTCAGGAACGCAGTGCACCTTTATTTCCGCAATGCACTTTAATTGGCGTGCACCTTCTCAGGAACGCAGTGCACCTTTATTTCCGCAATGCACTTTAATTGGCGTGCACCTTCTCAGGAACGCAGTGCACCTTTATTTCCGCAATGCACTTTAATTGGCGTGCACCTTCTCAGGAACGCAGTGCACCTTTATTTCCGCAATGCACTTTAATTGGCGTGCACCTTCTCAGGAACGCAGTGCACCTTTATTTCCGCAATGCACTTTAATTGGCGTGCACCTTCTCAGGAACGCAGTGCACCTTTATTTCCGCAATGCACTTTAATTGGCGTGCACCTTCTCAGGAACGCAGTGCACCTTTATTTCCGCAATGCACTTTAATTGGCGTGCACCTTCTCAGGAACGCAGTGCACCTTTTATTTCCGCAATGCACTTTAATTGGCGTGCACCTTCTCAGGAACGCAGTGCACCTTTATTTCCGCAATGCACTTTAATTGGCGTGCACCTTCTCAGGAACGCAGTGCACCTTTATTTCCGCAATGCACTTTAATTGGCGTGCACCTTCTCAGGAACGCAGTGCACCTTTATTTCCGCAATGCACTTTAATTGGCGTGCACCTTCTCAGGAACGCAGTGCACCTTTATTTCCGCAATGCACTTTAATTGGCGTGCACCTTCTCAGGAACGCAGTGCACCTTTATTTCCGCAATGCACTTTAATTGGCGTGCACCTTCTCAGGAACGCAGTGCACCTTTTATTTCCGCAATGCACTTTAATTGGCGTGCACCTTCTCAGGAACGCAGTGCACCTTTATTTCCGCAATGCACTTTAATTGGCGTGCACCTTCTCAGGAACGCAGTGCACCTTTATTTCCGCAATGCACTTTAATTGGCGTGCACCTTCTCAGGAACGCAGTGCACCTTTTATTTCCGCAATGCACTTTAATTGGCGTGCACCTTCTCAGGAACGCAGTGCACCTTTTATTTCCGCAATGCACTTTAATTGGCGTGCACCTTCTCAGGAACGCAGTGCACCTTTTATTTCCGCAATGCACTTTAATTGGCGTGCACCTTCTCAGGAACGCAGTGCACCTTTATTTCCGCAATGCACTTTAATTGGCGTGCACCTTCTCAGGAACGCAGTGCACCTTTATTTCCGCAATGCACTTTAATTGGCGTGCACCTTCTCAGGAACGCAGTGCACCTTTTATTTCCGCAATGCACTTTAATTGGCGTGCACCTTCTCAGGAACGCAGTGCACCTTTATTTCCGCAATGCACTTTAATTGGCGTGCACCTTCTCAGGAACGCAGTGCACCTTTATTTCCGCAATGCACTTTAATTGGCGTGCACCTTCTCAGGAACGCAGTGCACCTTTTATTTCCGCAATGCACTTTAATTGGCGTGCACCTTCTCAGGAACGCAGTGCACCTTTATTTCCGCAATGCACTTTAATTGGCGTGCACCTTCTCAGGAACGCAGTGCACCTTTATTTCCGCAATGCACTTTAATTGGCGTGCACCTTCTCAGGAACGCAGTGCACCTTTTATTTCCGCAATGCACTTTAATTGGCGTGCACCTTCTCAGGAACGCAGTGCACCTTTATTTCCGCAATGCACTTTAATTGGCGTGCACCTTCTCAGGAACGCAGTGCACCTTTATTTCCGCAATGCACTTTAATTGGCGTGCACCTTCTCAGGAACGCAGTGCACCTTTATTTCCGCAATGCACTTTAATTGGCGTGCACCTTCTCAGGAACGCAGTGCACCTTTATTTCCGCAATGCACTTTAATTGGCGTGCACCTTCTCAGGAACGCAGTGCACCTTTATTTCCGCAATGCACTTTAATTGGCGTGCACCTTCTCAGGAACGCAGTGCACCTTTTATTTCCGCAATGCACTTTAATTGGCGTGCACCTTCTCAGGAACGCAGTGCACCTTTTATTTCCGCAATGCACTTTAATTGGCGTGCACCTTCTCAGGAACGCAGTGCACCTTTATTTCCGCAATGCACTTTAATTGGCGTGCACCTTCTCAGGAACGCAGTGCACCTTTATTTCCGCAATGCACTTTAATTGGCGTGCACCTTCTCAGGAACGCAGTGCACCTTTTATTTCCGCAATGCACTTTAATTGGCGTGCACCTTCTCAGGAACGCAGTGCACCTTTTATTTCCGCAATGCACTTTAATTGGCGTGCACCTTCTCAGGAACGCAGTGCACCTTTATTTCCGCAATGCACTTTAATTGGCGTGCACCTTCTCAGGAACGCAGTGCACCTTTTATTTCCGCAATGCACTTTAATTGGCGTGCACCTTCTCAGGAACGCAGTGCACCTTTTATTTCCGCAATGCACTTTAATTGGCGTGCACCTTCTCAGGAACGCAGTGCACCTTTATTTCCGCAATGCACTTTAATTGGCGTGCACCTTCTCAGGAACGCAGTGCACCTTTATTTCCGCAATGCACTTTAATTGGCGTGCACCTTCTCAGGAACGCAGTGCACCTTTATTTCCGCAATGCACTTTAATTGGCGTGCACCTTCTCAGGAACGCAGTGCACCTTTTATTTCCGCAATGCACTTTAATTGGCGTGCACCTTCTCAGGAACGCAGTGCACCTTTTATTTCCGCAATGCACTTTAATTGGCGTGCACCTTCTCAGGAACGCAGTGCACCTTTATTTCCGCAATGCACTTTAATTGGCGTGCACCTTCTCAGGAACGCAGTGCACCTTTTATTTCCGCAATGCACTTTAATTGGCGTGCACCTTCTCAGGAACGCAGTGCACCTTTATTTCCGCAATGCACTTTAATTGGCGTGCACCTTCTCAGGAACGCAGTGCACCTTTTATTTCCGCAATGCACTTTAATTGGCGTGCACCTTCTCAGGAACGCAGTGCACCTTTATTTCCGCAATGCACTTTAATTGGCGTGCACCTTCTCAGGAACGCAGTGCACCTTTATTTCCGCAATGCACTTTAATTGGCGTGCACCTTCTCAGGAACGCAGTGCACCTTTATTTCCGCAATGCACTTTAATTGGCGTGCACCTTCTCAGGAACGCAGTGCACCTTTTATTTCCGCAATGCACTTTAATTGGCGTGCACCTTCTCAGGAACGCAGTGCACCTTTATTTCCGCAATGCACTTTAATTGGCGTGCACCTTCTCAGGAACGCAGTGCACCTTTATTTCCGCAATGCACTTTAATTGGCGTGCACCTTCTCAGGAACGCAGTGCACCTTTTATTTCCGCAATGCACTTTAATTGGCGTGCACCTTCTCAGGAACGCAGTGCACCTTTTATTTCCGCAATGCACTTTAATTGGCGTGCACCTTCTCAGGAACGCAGTGCACCTTTTATTTCCGCAATGCACTTTAATTGGCGTGCACCTTCTCAGGAACGCAGTGCACCTTTTATTTCCGCAATGCACTTTAATTGGCGTGCACCTTCTCAGGAACGCAGTGCACCTTTATTTCCGCAATGCACTTTAATTGGCGTGCACCTTCTCAGGAACGCAGTGCACCTTTATTTCCGCAATGCACTTTAATTGGCGTGCACCTTCTCAGGAACGCAGTGCACCTTTTATTTCCGCAATGCACTTTAATTGGCGTGCACCTTCTCAGGAACGCAGTGCACCTTTATTTCCGCAATGCACTTTAATTGGCGTGCACCTTCTCAGGAACGCAGTGCACCTTTATTTCCGCAATGCACTTTAATTGGCGTGCACCTTCTCAGGAACGCAGTGCACCTTTATTTCCGCAATGCACTTTAATTGGCGTGCACCTTCTCAGGAACGCAGTGCACCTTTATTTCCGCAATGCACTGTAATTGGCGTGCACCTTCTCAGGAACGCAGTGCACCTTTATTTCCGCAATGCACTTTAATTGGCGTGCACCTTCTCAGGAACGCAGTGCACCTTTATTTCCGCAATGCACTTTAATTGGCGTGCACCTTCTCAGGAACGCAGTGCACCTTTATTTCCGCAATGCACTTTAATTGGCGTGCACCTTCTCAGGAACGCAGTGCACCTTTATTTCCGCAATGCACTTTAATTGGCGTGCACCTTCTCAGGAACGCAGTGCACCTTTTATTTCCGCAATGCACTTTAATTGGCGTGCACCTTCTCAGGAACGCAGTGCACCTTTATTTCCGCAATGCACTTTAATTGGCGTGCACCTTCTCAGGAACGCAGTGCACCTTTTATTTCCGCAATGCACTTTAATTGGCGTGCACCTTCTCAGGAACGCAGTGCACCTTTTATTTCCGCAATGCACTTTAATTGGCGTGCACCTTCTCAGGAACGCAGTGCACCTTTATTTCCGCAATGCACTTTAATTGGCGTGCACCTTCTCAGGAACGCAGTGCACCTTTATTTCCGCAATGCACTTTAATTGGCGTGCACCTTCTCAGGAACGCAGTGCACCTTTATTTCCGCAATGCACTTTAATTGGCGTGCACCTTCTCAGGAACGCAGTGCACCTTTATTTCCGCAATGCACTTTAATTGGCGTGCACCTTCTCAGGAACGCAGTGCACCTTTATTTCCGCAATGCACTGTAATTGGCGTGCACCTTCTCAGGAACGCAGTGCACCTTTATTTCCGCAATGCACTTTAATTGGCGTGCACCTTCTCAGGAACGCAGTGCACCTTTATTTCCGCAATGCACTTTAATTGGCGTGCACCTTCTCAGGAACGCAGTGCACCTTTATTTCCGCAATGCACTTTAATTGGCGTGCACCTTCTCAGGAACGCAGTGCACCTTTATTTCCGCAATGCACTTTAATTGGCGTGCACCTTCTCAGGAACGCAGTGCACCTTTATTTCCGCAATGCACTTTAATTGGCGTGCACCTTCTCAGGAACGCAGTGCACCTTTATTTCCGCAATGCACTTTAATTGGCGTGCACCTTCTCAGGAACGCAGTGCACCTTTTATTTCCGCAATGCACTTTAATTGGCGTGCACCTTCTCAGGAACGCAGTGCACCTTTTATTTCCGCAATGCACTTTAATTGGCGTGCACCTTCTCAGGAACGCAGTGCACCTTTTATTTCCGCAATGCACTTTAATTGGCGTGCACCTTCTCAGGAACGCAGTGCACCTTTATTTCCGCAATGCACTTTAATTGGCGTGCACCTTCTCAGGAACGCAGTGCACCTTTATTTCCGCAATGCACTTTAATTGGCGTGCACCTTCTCAGGAACGCAGTGCACCTTTATTTCCGCAATGCACTTTAATTGGCGTGCACCTTCTCAGGAACGCAGTGCACCTTTATTTCCGCAATGCACTTTAATTGGCGTGCACCTTCTCAGGAACGCAGTGCACCTTTTATTTCCGCAATGCACTTTAATTGGCGTGCACCTTCTCAGGAACGCAGTGCACCTTTTATTTCCGCAATGCACTTTAATTGGCGTGCACCTTCTCAGGAACGCAGTGCACCTTTATTTCCGCAATGCACTTTAATTGGCGTGCACCTTCTCAGGAACGCAGTGCACCTTTATTTCCGCAATGCACTTTAATTGGCGTGCACCTTCTCAGGAACGCAGTGCACCTTTATTTCCGCAATGCACTTTAATTGGCGTGCACCTTCTCAGGAACGCAGTGCACCTTTATTTCCGCAATGCACTTTAATTGGCGTGCACCTTCTCAGGAACGCAGTGCACCTTTATTTCCGCAATGCACTTTAATTGGCGTGCACCTTCTCAGGAACGCAGTGCACCTTTATTTCCGCAATGCACTTTAATTGGCGTGCACCTTCTCAGGAACGCAGTGCACCTTTTATTTCCGCAATGCACTTTAATTGGCGTGCACCTTCTCAGGAACGCAGTGCACCTTTTATTTCCGCAATGCACTTTAATTGGCGTGCACCTTCTCAGGAACGCAGTGCACCTTTTATTTCCGCAATGCACTTTAATTGGCGTGCACCTTCTCAGGAACGCAGTGCACCTTTTATTTCCGCAATGCACTTTAATTGGCGTGCACCTTCTCAGGAACGCAGTGCACCTTTTATTTCCGCAATGCACTTTAATTGGCGTGCACCTTCTCAGGAACGCAGTGCACCTTTTATTTCCGCAATGCACTTTAATTGGCGTGCACCTTCTCAGGAACGCAGTGCACCTTTATTTCCGCAATGCACTTTAATTGGCGTGCACCTTCTCAGGAACGCAGTGCACCTTTATTTCCGCAATGCACTTTAATTGGCGTGCACCTTCTCAGGAACGCAGTGCACCTTTATTTCCGCAATGCACTTTAATTGGCGTGCACCTTCTCAGGAACGCAGTGCACCTTTATTTCCGCAATGCACTTTAATTGGCGTGCACCTTCTCAGGAACGCAGTGCACCTTTATTTCCGCAATGCACTTTAATTGGCGTGCACCTTCTCAGGAACGCAGTGCACCTTTTATTTCCGCAATGCACTTTAATTGGCGTGCACCTTCTCAGGAACGCAGTGCACCTTTTATTTCCGCAATGCACTTTAATTGGCGTGCACCTTCTCAGGAACGCAGTGCACCTTTATTTCCGCAATGCACTTTAATTGGCGTGCACCTTCTCAGGAACGCAGTGCACCTTTATTTCCGCAATGCACTTTAATTGGCGTGCACCTTCTCAGGAACGCAGTGCACCTTTATTTCCGCAATGCACTTTAATTGGCGTGCACCTTCTCAGGAACGCAGTGCACCTTTATTTCCGCAATGCACTTTAATTGGCGTGCACCTTCTCAGGAACGCAGTGCACCTTTATTTCCGCAATGCACTTTAATTGGCGTGCACCTTCTCAGGAACGCAGTGCACCTTTTATTTCCGCAATGCACTTTAATTGGCGTGCACCTTCTCAGGAACGCAGTGCACCTTTATTTCCGCAATGCACTTTAATTGGCGTGCACCTTCTCAGGAACGCAGTGCACCTTTTATTTCCGCAATGCACTTTAATTGGCGTGCACCTTCTCAGGAACGCAGTGCACCTTTATTTCCGCAATGCACTTTAATTGGCGTGCACCTTCTCAGGAACGCAGTGCACCTTTTATTTCCGCAATGCACTTTAATTGGCGTGCACCTTCTCAGGAACGCAGTGCACCTTTTATTTCCGCAATGCACTTTAATTGGCGTGCACCTTCTCAGGAACGCAGTGCACCTTTTATTTCCGCAATGCACTTTAATTGGCGTGCACCTTCTCAGGAACGCAGTGCACCTTTTATTTCCGCAATGCACTTTAATTGGCGTGCACCTTCTCAGGAACGCAGTGCACCTTTTATTTCCGCAATGCACTTTAATTGGCGTGCACCTTCTCAGGAACGCAGTGCACCTTTATTTCCGCAATGCACTTTAATTGGCGTGCACCTTCTCAGGAACGCAGTGCACCTTTTATTTCCGCAATGCACTTTAATTGGCGTGCACCTTCTCAGGAACGCAGTGCACCTTTATTTCCGCAATGCACTTTAATTGGCGTGCACCTTCTCAGGAACGCAGTGCACCTTTATTTCCGCAATGCACTTTAATTGGCGTGCACCTTCTCAGGAACGCAGTGCACCTTTATTTCCGCAATGCACTTTAATTGGCGTGCACCTTCTCAGGAACGCAGTGCACCTTTATTTCCGCAATGCACTTTAATTGGCGTGCACCTTCTCAGGAACGCAGTGCACCTTTATTTCCGCAATGCACTTTAATTGGCGTGCACCTTCTCAGGAACGCAGTGCACCTTTTATTTCCGCAATGCACTTTAATTGGCGTGCACCTTCTCAGGAACGCAGTGCACCTTTTATTTCCGCAATGCACTTTAATTGGCGTGCACCTTCTCAGGAACGCAGTGCACCTTTATTTCCGCAATGCACTTTAATTGGCGTGCACCTTCTCAGGAACGCAGTGCACCTTTATTTCCGCAATGCACTTTAATTGGCGTGCACCTTCTCAGGAACGCAGTGCACCTTTTATTTCCGCAATGCACTTTAATTGGCGTGCACCTTCTCAGGAACGCAGTGCACCTTTTATTTCCGCAATGCACTTTAATTGGCGTGCACCTTCTCAGGAACGCAGTGCACCTTTTATTTCCGCAATGCACTTTAATTGGCGTGCACCTTCTCAGGAACGCAGTGCACCTTTATTTCCGCAATGCACTTTAATTGGCGTGCACCTTCTCAGGAACGCAGTGCACCTTTATTTCCGCAATGCACTTTAATTGGCGTGCACCTTCTCAGGAACGCAGTGCACCTTTATTTCCGCAATGCACTTTAATTGGCGTGCACCTTCTCAGGAACGCAGTGCACCTTTTATTTCCGCAATGCACTTTAATTGGCGTGCACCTTCTCAGGAACGCAGTGCACCTTTATTTCCGCAATGCACTTTAATTGGCGTGCACCTTCTCAGGAACGCAGTGCACCTTTATTTCCGCAATGCACTTTAATTGGCGTGCACCTTCTCAGGAACGCAGTGCACCTTTATTTCCGCAATGCACTTTAATTGGCGTGCACCTTCTCAGGAACGCAGTGCACCTTTTATTTCCGCAATGCACTTTAATTGGCGTGCACCTTCTCAGGAACGCAGTGCACCTTTATTTCCGCAATGCACTTTAATTGGCGTGCACCTTCTCAGGAACGCAGTGCACCTTTATTTCCGCAATGCACTTTAATTGGCGTGCACCTTCTCAGGAACGCAGTGCACCTTTATTTCCGCAATGCACTTTAATTGGCGTGCACCTTCTCAGGAACGCAGTGCACCTTTTATTTCCGCAATGCACTTTAATTGGCGTGCACCTTCTCAGGAACGCAGTGCACCTTTTATTTCCGCAATGCACTTTAATTGGCGTGCACCTTCTCAGGAACGCAGTGCACCTTTATTTCCGCAATGCACTTTAATTGGCGTGCACCTTCTCAGGAACGCAGTGCACCTTTATTTCCGCAATGCACTTTAATTGGCGTGCACCTTCTCAGGAACGCAGTGCACCTTTATTTCCGCAATGCACTTTAATTGGCGTGCACCTTCTCAGGAACGCAGTGCACCTTTATTTCCGCAATGCACTTTAATTGGCGTGCACCTTCTCAGGAACGCAGTGCACCTTTATTTCCGCAATGCACTTTAATTGGCGTGCACCTTCTCAGGAACGCAGTGCACCTTTTATTTCCGCAATGCACTTTAATTGGCGTGCACCTTCTCAGGAACGCAGTGCACCTTTTATTTCCGCAATGCACTTTAATTGGCGTGCACCTTCTCAGGAACGCAGTGCACCTTTATTTCCGCAATGCACTTTAATTGGCGTGCACCTTCTCAGGAACGCAGTGCACCTTTTATTTCCGCAATGCACTTTAATTGGCGTGCACCTTCTCAGGAACGCAGTGCACCTTTATTTCCGCAATGCACTTTAATTGGCGTGCACCTTCTCAGGAACGCAGTGCACCTTTTATTTCCGCAATGCACTTTAATTGGCGTGCACCTTCTCAGGAACGCAGTGCACCTTTTATTTCCGCAATGCACTTTAATTGGCGTGCACCTTCTCAGGAACGCAGTGCACCTTTTATTTCCGCAATGCACTTTAATTGGCGTGCACCTTCTCAGGAACGCAGTGCACCTTTTATTTCCGCAATGCACTTTAATTGGCGTGCACCTTCTCAGGAACGCAGTGCACCTTTATTTCCGCAATGCACTTTAATTGGCGTGCACCTTCTCAGGAACGCAGTGCACCTTTATTTCCGCAATGCACTTTAATTGGCGTGCACCTTCTCAGGAACGCAGTGCACCTTTATTTCCGCAATGCACTTTAATTGGCGTGCACCTTCTCAGGAACGCAGTGCACCTTTTATTTCCGCAATGCACTTTAATTGGCGTGCACCTTCTCAGGAACGCAGTGCACCTTTATTTCCGCAATGCACTTTAATTGGCGTGCACCTTCTCAGGAACGCAGTGCACCTTTATTTCCGCAATGCACTTTAATTGGCGTGCACCTTCTCAGGAACGCAGTGCACCTTTATTTCCGCAATGCACTTTAATTGGCGTGCACCTTCTCAGGAACGCAGTGCACCTTTATTTCCGCAATGCACTTTAATTGGCGTGCACCTTCTCAGGAACGCAGTGCACCTTTATTTCCGCAATGCACTTTAATTGGCGTGCACCTTCTCAGGAACGCAGTGCACCTTTTATTTCCGCAATGCACTTTAATTGGCGTGCACCTTCTCAGGAACGCAGTGCACCTTTATTTCCGCAATGCACTTTAATTGGCGTGCACCTTCTCAGGAACGCAGTGCACCTTTATTTCCGCAATGCACTTTAATTGGCGTGCACCTTCTCAGGAACGCAGTGCACCTTTTATTTCCGCAATGCACTTTAATTGGCGTGCACCTTCTCAGGAACGCAGTGCACCTTTTATTTCCGCAATGCACTTTAATTGGCGTGCACCTTCTCAGGAACGCAGTGCACCTTTTATTTCCGCAATGCACTTTAATTGGCGTGCACCTTCTCAGGAACGCAGTGCACCTTTATTTCCGCAATGCACTTTAATTGGCGTGCACCTTCTCAGGAACGCAGTGCACCTTTTATTTCCGCAATGCACTTTAATTGGCGTGCACCTTCTCAGGAACGCAGTGCACCTTTATTTCCGCAATGCACTTTAATTGGCGTGCACCTTCTCAGGAACGCAGTGCACCTTTATTTCCGCAATGCACTTTAATTGGCGTGCACCTTCTCAGGAACGCAGTGCACCTTTATTTCCGCAATGCACTTTAATTGGCGTGCACCTTCTCAGGAACGCAGTGCACCTTTTATTTCCGCAATGCACTTTAATTGGCGTGCACCTTCTCAGGAACGCAGTGCACCTTTATTTCCGCAATGCACTTTAATTGGCGTGCACCTTCTCAGGAACGCAGTGCACCTTTATTTCCGCAATGCACTTTAATTGGCGTGCACCTTCTCAGGAACGCAGTGCACCTTTTATTTCCGCAATGCACTTTAATTGGCGTGCACCTTCTCAGGAACGCAGTGCACCTTTATTTCCGCAATGCACTTTAATTGGCGTGCACCTTCTCAGGAACGCAGTGCACCTTTATTTCCGCAATGCACTTTAATTGGCGTGCACCTTCTCAGGAACGCAGTGCACCTTTTATTTCCGCAATGCACTTTAATTGGCGTGCACCTTCTCAGGAACGCAGTGCACCTTTATTTCCGCAATGCACTTTAATTGGCGTGCACCTTCTCAGGAACGCAGTGCACCTTTTATTTCCGCAATGCACTTTAATTGGCGTGCACCTTCTCAGGAACGCAGTGCACCTTTTATTTCCGCAATGCACTTTAATTGGCGTGCACCTTCTCAGGAACGCAGTGCACCTTTATTTCCGCAATGCACTTTAATTGGCGTGCACCTTCTCAGGAACGCAGTGCACCTTTATTTCCGCAATGCACTTTAATTGGCGTGCACCTTCTCAGGAACGCAGTGCACCTTTATTTCCGCAATGCACTTTAATTGGCGTGCACCTTCTCAGGAACGCAGTGCACCTTTATTTCCGCAATGCACTTTAATTGGCGTGCACCTTCTCAGGAACGCAGTGCACCTTTTATTTCCGCAATGCACTTTAATTGGCGTGCACCTTCTCAGGAACGCAGTGCACCTTTTATTTCCGCAATGCACTTTAATTGGCGTGCACCTTCTCAGGAACGCAGTGCACCTTTATTTCCGCAATGCACTTTAATTGGCGTGCACCTTCTCAGGAACGCAGTGCACCTTTATTTCCGCAATGCACTTTAATTGGCGTGCACCTTCTCAGGAACGCAGTGCACCTTTTATTTCCGCAATGCACTTTAATTGGCGTGCACCTTCTCAGGAACGCAGTGCACCTTTTATTTCCGCAATGCACTTTAATTGGCGTGCACCTTCTCAGGAACGCAGTGCACCTTTTATTTCCGCAATGCACTTTAATTGGCGTGCACCTTCTCAGGAACGCAGTGCACCTTTATTTCCGCAATGCACTTTAATTGGCGTGCACCTTCTCAGGAACGCAGTGCACCTTTTATTTCCGCAATGCACTTTAATTGGCGTGCACCTTCTCAGGAACGCAGTGCACCTTTTATTTCCGCAATGCACTTTAATTGGCGTGCACCTTCTCAGGAACGCAGTGCACCTTTATTTCCGCAATGCACTTTAATTGGCGTGCACCTTCTCAGGAACGCAGTGCACCTTTATTTCCGCAATGCACTTTAATTGGCGTGCACCTTCTCAGGAACGCAGTGCACCTTTATTTCCGCAATGCACTTTAATTGGCGTGCACCTTCTCAGGAACGCAGTGCACCTTTATTTCCGCAATGCACTTTAATTGGCGTGCACCTTCTCAGGAACGCAGTGCACCTTTATTTCCGCAATGCACTTTAATTGGCGTGCACCTTCTCAGGAACGCAGTGCACCTTTATTTCCGCAATGCACTTTAATTGGCGTGCACCTTCTCAGGAACGCAGTGCACCTTTTATTTCCGCAATGCACTTTAATTGGCGTGCACCTTCTCAGGAACGCAGTGCACCTTTTATTTCCGCAATGCACTTTAATTGGCGTGCACCTTCTCAGGAACGCAGTGCACCTTTTATTTCCGCAATGCACTTTAATTGGCGTGCACCTTCTCAGGAACGCAGTGCACCTTTATTTCCGCAATGCACTTTAATTGGCGTGCACCTTCTCAGGAACGCAGTGCACCTTTATTTCCGCAATGCACTTTAATTGGCGTGCACCTTCTCAGGAACGCAGTGCACCTTTATTTCCGCAATGCACTTTAATTGGCGTGCACCTTCTCAGGAACGCAGTGCACCTTTTATTTCCGCAATGCACTTTAATTGGCGTGCACCTTCTCAGGAACGCAGTGCACCTTTTATTTCCGCAATGCACTTTAATTGGCGTGCACCTTCTCAGGAACGCAGTGCACCTTTATTTCCGCAATGCACTTTAATTGGCGTGCACCTTCTCAGGAACGCAGTGCACCTTTATTTCCGCAATGCACTTTAATTGGCGTGCACCTTCTCAGGAACGCAGTGCACCTTTATTTCCGCAATGCACTTTAATTGGCGTGCACCTTCTCAGGAACGCAGTGCACCTTTATTTCCGCAATGCACTTTAATTGGCGTGCACCTTCTCAGGAACGCAGTGCACCTTTTATTTCCGCAATGCACTTTAATTGGCGTGCACCTTCTCAGGAACGCAGTGCACCTTTATTTCCGCAATGCACTTTAATTGGCGTGCACCTTCTCAGGAACGCAGTGCACCTTTATTTCCGCAATGCACTTTAATTGGCGTGCACCTTCTCAGGAACGCAGTGCACCTTTTATTTCCGCAATGCACTTTAATTGGCGTGCACCTTCTCAGGAACGCAGTGCACCTTTTATTTCCGCAATGCACTTTAATTGGCGTGCACCTTCTCAGGAACGCAGTGCACCTTTATTTCCGCAATGCACTTTAATTGGCGTGCACCTTCTCAGGAACGCAGTGCACCTTTTATTTCCGCAATGCACTTTAATTGGCGTGCACCTTCTCAGGAACGCAGTGCACCTTTTATTTCCGCAATGCACTTTAATTGGCGTGCACCTTCTCAGGAACGCAGTGCACCTTTTATTTCCGCAATGCACTTTAATTGGCGTGCACCTTCTCAGGAACGCAGTGCACCTTTATTTCCGCAATGCACTTTAATTGGCGTGCACCTTCTCAGGAACGCAGTGCACCTTTATTTCCGCAATGCACTTTAATTGGCGTGCACCTTCTCAGGAACGCAGTGCACCTTTATTTCCGCAATGCACTTTAATTGGCGTGCACCTTCTCAGGAACGCAGTGCACCTTTTATTTCCGCAATGCACTTTAATTGGCGTGCACCTTCTCAGGAACGCAGTGCACCTTTATTTCCGCAATGCACTTTAATTGGCGTGCACCTTCTCAGGAACGCAGTGCACCTTTTATTTCCGCAATGCACTTTAATTGGCGTGCACCTTCTCAGGAACGCAGTGCACCTTTATTTCCGCAATGCACTTTAATTGGCGTGCACCTTCTCAGGAACGCAGTGCACCTTTTATTTCCGCAATGCACTTTAATTGGCGTGCACCTTCTCAGGAACGCAGTGCACCTTTATTTCCGCAATGCACTTTAATTGGCGTGCACCTTCTCAGGAACGCAGTGCACCTTTTATTTCCGCAATGCACTTTAATTGGCGTGCACCTTCTCAGGAACGCAGTGCACCTTTTATTTCCGCAATGCACTTTAATTGGCGTGCACCTTCTCAGGAACGCAGTGCACCTTTTATTTCCGCAATGCACTTTAATTGGCGTGCACCTTCTCAGGAACGCAGTGCACCTTTATTTCCGCAATGCACTTTAATTGGCGTGCACCTTCTCAGGAACGCAGTGCACCTTTTATTTCCGCAATGCACTTTAATTGGCGTGCACCTTCTCAGGAACGCAGTGCACCTTTATTTCCGCAATGCACTTTAATTGGCGTGCACCTTCTCAGGAACGCAGTGCACCTTTTATTTCCGCAATGCACTTTAATTGGCGTGCACCTTCTCAGGAACGCAGTGCACCTTTTATTTCCGCAATGCACTTTAATTGGCGTGCACCTTCTCAGGAACGCAGTGCACCTTTATTTCCGCAATGCACTTTAATTGGCGTGCACCTTCTCAGGAACGCAGTGCACCTTTATTTCCGCAATGCACTTTAATTGGCGTGCACCTTCTCAGGAACGCAGTGCACCTTTTATTTCCGCAATGCACTTTAATTGGCGTGCACCTTCTCAGGAACGCAGTGCACCTTTTATTTCCGCAATGCACTTTAATTGGCGTGCACCTTCTCAGGAACGCAGTGCACCTTTTATTTCCGCAATGCACTTTAATTGGCGTGCACCTTCTCAGGAACGCAGTGCACCTTTATTTCCGCAATGCACTTTAATTGGCGTGCACCTTCTCAGGAACGCAGTGCACCTTTTATTTCCGCAATGCACTTTAATTGGCGTGCACCTTCTCAGGAACGCAGTGCACCTTTTATTTCCGCAATGCACTTTAATTGGCGTGCACCTTCTCAGGAACGCAGTGCACCTTTTATTTCCGCAATGCACTTTAATTGGCGTGCACCTTCTCAGGAACGCAGTGCACCTTTTATTTCCGCAATGCACTTTAATTGGCGTGCACCTTCTCAGGAACGCAGTGCACCTTTATTTCCGCAATGCACTTTAATTGGCGTGCACCTTCTCAGGAACGCAGTGCACCTTTATTTCCGCAATGCACTTTAATTGGCGTGCACCTTCTCAGGAACGCAGTGCACCTTTATTTCCGCAATGCACTTTAATTGGCGTGCACCTTCTCAGGAACGCAGTGCACCTTTTATTTCCGCAATGCACTTTAATTGGCGTGCACCTTCTCAGGAACGCAGTGCACCTTTATTTCCGCAATGCACTTTAATTGGCGTGCACCTTCTCAGGAACGCAGTGCACCTTTATTTCCGCAATGCACTTTAATTGGCGTGCACCTTCTCAGGAACGCAGTGCACCTTTATTTCCGCAATGCACTTTAATTGGCGTGCACCTTCTCAGGAACGCAGTGCACCTTTTATTTCCGCAATGCACTTTAATTGGCGTGCACCTTCTCAGGAACGCAGTGCACCTTTATTTCCGCAATGCACTTTAATTGGCGTGCACCTTCTCAGGAACGCAGTGCACCTTTTATTTCCGCAATGCACTTTAATTGGCGTGCACCTTCTCAGGAACGCAGTGCACCTTTATTTCCGCAATGCACTTTAATTGGCGTGCACCTTCTCAGGAACGCAGTGCACCTTTTATTTCCGCAATGCACTTTAATTGGCGTGCACCTTCTCAGGAACGCAGTGCACCTTTATTTCCGCAATGCACTTTAATTGGCGTGCACCTTCTCAGGAACGCAGTGCACCTTTATTTCCGCAATGCACTTTAATTGGCGTGCACCTTCTCAGGAACGCAGTGCACCTTTATTTCCGCAATGCACTTTAATTGGCGTGCACCTTCTCAGGAACGCAGTGCACCTTTATTTCCGCAATGCACTTTAATTGGCGTGCACCTTCTCAGGAACGCAGTGCACCTTTATTTCCGCAATGCACTTTAATTGGCGTGCACCTTCTCAGGAACGCAGTGCACCTTTATTTCCGCAATGCACTTTAATTGGCGTGCACCTTCTCAGGAACGCAGTGCACCTTTATTTCCGCAATGCACTTTAATTGGCGTGCACCTTCTCAGGAACGCAGTGCACCTTTTATTTCCGCAATGCACTTTAATTGGCGTGCACCTTCTCAGGAACGCAGTGCACCTTTATTTCCGCAATGCACTTTAATTGGCGTGCACCTTCTCAGGAACGCAGTGCACCTTTATTTCCGCAATGCACTTTAATTGGCGTGCACCTTCTCAGGAACGCAGTGCACCTTTTATTTCCGCAATGCACTTTAATTGGCGTGCACCTTCTCAGGAACGCAGTGCACCTTTATTTCCGCAATGCACTTTAATTGGCGTGCACCTTCTCAGGAACGCAGTGCACCTTTTATTTCCGCAATGCACTTTAATTGGCGTGCACCTTCTCAGGAACGCAGTGCACCTTTATTTCCGCAATGCACTTTAATTGGCGTGCACCTTCTCAGGAACGCAGTGCACCTTTTATTTCCGCAATGCACTTTAATTGGCGTGCACCTTCTCAGGAACGCAGTGCACCTTTATTTCCGCAATGCACTTTAATTGGCGTGCACCTTCTCAGGAACGCAGTGCACCTTTTATTTCCGCAATGCACTTTAATTGGCGTGCACCTTCTCAGGAACGCAGTGCACCTTTATTTCCGCAATGCACTTTAATTGGCGTGCACCTTCTCAGGAACGCAGTGCACCTTTTATTTCCGCAATGCACTTTAATTGGCGTGCACCTTCTCAGGAACGCAGTGCACCTTTTATTTCCGCAATGCACTTTAATTGGCGTGCACCTTCTCAGGAACGCAGTGCACCTTTTATTTCCGCAATGCACTTTAATTGGCGTGCACCTTCTCAGGAACGCAGTGCACCTTTATTTCCGCAATGCACTTTAATTGGCGTGCACCTTCTCAGGAACGCAGTGCACCTTTATTTCCGCAATGCACTTTAATTGGCGTGCACCTTCTCAGGAACGCAGTGCACCTTTATTTCCGCAATGCACTTTAATTGGCGTGCACCTTCTCAGGAACGCAGTGCACCTTTATTTCCGCAATGCACTTTAATTGGCGTGCACCTTCTCAGGAACGCAGTGCACCTTTTATTTCCGCAATGCACTTTAATTGGCGTGCACCTTCTCAGGAACGCAGTGCACCTTTTATTTCCGCAATGCACTTTAATTGGCGTGCACCTTCTCAGGAACGCAGTGCACCTTTTATTTCCGCAATGCACTTTAATTGGCGTGCACCTTCTCAGGAACGCAGTGCACCTTTTATTTCCGCAATGCACTTTAATTGGCGTGCACCTTCTCAGGAACGCAGTGCACCTTTATTTCCGCAATGCACTTTAATTGGCGTGCACCTTCTCAGGAACGCAGTGCACCTTTATTTCCGCAATGCACTTTAATTGGCGTGCACCTTCTCAGGAACGCAGTGCACCTTTATTTCCGCAATGCACTTTAATTGGCGTGCACCTTCTCAGGAACGCAGTGCACCTTTATTTCCGCAATGCACTTTAATTGGCGTGCACCTTCTCAGGAACGCAGTGCACCTTTTATTTCCGCAATGCACTTTAATTGGCGTGCACCTTCTCAGGAACGCAGTGCACCTTTTATTTCCGCAATGCACTTTAATTGGCGTGCACCTTCTCAGGAACGCAGTGCACCTTTATTTCCGCAATGCACTTTAATTGGCGTGCACCTTCTCAGGAACGCAGTGCACCTTTATTTCCGCAATGCACTTTAATTGGCGTGCACCTTCTCAGGAACGCAGTGCACCTTTATTTCCGCAATGCACTTTAATTGGCGTGCACCTTCTCAGGAACGCAGTGCACCTTTATTTCCGCAATGCACTTTAATTGGCGTGCACCTTCTCAGGAACGCAGTGCACCTTTATTTCCGCAATGCACTTTAATTGGCGTGCACCTTCTCAGGAACGCAGTGCACCTTTTATTTCCGCAATGCACTTTAATTGGCGTGCACCTTCTCAGGAACGCAGTGCACCTTTTATTTCCGCAATGCACTTTAATTGGCGTGCACCTTCTCAGGAACGCAGTGCACCTTTTATTTCCGCAATGCACTTTAATTGGCGTGCACCTTCTCAGGAACGCAGTGCACCTTTTATTTCCGCAATGCACTTTAATTGGCGTGCACCTTCTCAGGAACGCAGTGCACCTTTTATTTCCGCAATGCACTTTAATTGGCGTGCACCTTCTCAGGAACGCAGTGCACCTTTTATTTCCGCAATGCACTTTAATTGGCGTGCACCTTCTCAGGAACGCAGTGCACCTTTATTTCCGCAATGCACTTTAATTGGCGTGCACCTTCTCAGGAACGCAGTGCACCTTTATTTCCGCAATGCACTTTAATTGGCGTGCACCTTCTCAGGAACGCAGTGCACCTTTATTTCCGCAATGCACTTTAATTGGCGTGCACCTTCTCAGGAACGCAGTGCACCTTTATTTCCGCAATGCACTTTAATTGGCGTGCACCTTCTCAGGAACGCAGTGCACCTTTATTTATTTCCGCAATGCACTTTAATTGGCGTGCACCTTCTCAGGAACGCAGTGCACCTTTATTTCCGCAATGCACTTTAATTGGCGTGCACCTTCTCAGGAACGCAGTGCACCTTTATTTCCGCAATGCACTTAATTGGCGTGCACCTTCTCAGGAACGCAGTGCACCTTTTATTTCCGCAATGCACTTTAATTGGCGTGCACCTTCTCAGGAACGCAGTGCACCTTTATTTCCGCAATGCACTTTAATTGGCGTGCACCTTCTCAGGAACGCAGTGCACCTTTATTTCCGCAATGCACTTTAATTGGCGTGCACCTTCTCAGGAACGCAGTGCACCTTTATTTCCGCAATGCACTTTAATTGGCGTGCACCTTCTCAGGAACGCAGTGCACCTTTTATTTCCGCAATGCACTTTAATTGGCGTGCACCTTCTCAGGAACGCAGTGCACCTTTTATTTCCGCAATGCACTTTAATTGGCGTGCACCTTCTCAGGAACGCAGTGCACCTTTTATTTCCGCAATGCACTTTAATTGGCGTGCACCTTCTCAGGAACGCAGTGCACCTTTATTTCCGCAATGCACTTTAATTGGCGTGCACCTTCTCAGGAACGCAGTGCACCTTTTATTTCCGCAATGCACTTTAATTGGCGTGCACCTTCTCAGGAACGCAGTGCACCTTTATTTCCGCAATGCACTTTAATTGGCGTGCACCTTCTCAGGAACGCAGTGCACCTTTTATTTCCGCAATGCACTTTAATTGGCGTGCACCTTCTCAGGAACGCAGTGCACCTTTTATTTCCGCAATGCACTTTAATTGGCGTGCACCTTCTCAGGAACGCAGTGCACCTTTTATTTCCGCAATGCACTTTAATTGGCGTGCACCTTCTCAGGAACGCAGTGCACCTTTATTTCCGCAATGCACTTTAATTGGCGTGCACCTTCTCAGGAACGCAGTGCACCTTTTATTTCCGCAATGCACTTTAATTGGCGTGCACCTTCTCAGGAACGCAGTGCACCTTTATTTCCGCAATGCACTTTAATTGGCGTGCACCTTCTCAGGAACGCAGTGCACCTTTATTTCCGCAATGCACTTTAATTGGCGTGCACCTTCTCAGGAACGCAGTGCACCTTTATTTCCGCAATGCACTTTAATTGGCGTGCACCTTCTCAGGAACGCAGTGCACCTTTTATTTCCGCAATGCACTTTAATTGGCGTGCACCTTCTCAGGAACGCAGTGCACCTTTATTTCCGCAATGCACTTTAATTGGCGTGCACCTTCTCAGGAACGCAGTGCACCTTTATTTCCGCAATGCACTTTAATTGGCGTGCACCTTCTCAGGAACGCAGTGCACCTTTATTTCCGCAATGCACTTTAATTGGCGTGCACCTTCTCAGGAACGCAGTGCACCTTTATTTCCGCAATGCACTTTAATTGGCGTGCACCTTCTCAGGAACGCAGTGCACCTTTTATTTCCGCAATGCACTTTAATTGGCGTGCACCTTCTCAGGAACGCAGTGCACCTTTATTTCCGCAATGCACTTTAATTGGCGTGCACCTTCTCAGGAACGCAGTGCACCTTTATTTCCGCAATGCACTTTAATTGGCGTGCACCTTCTCAGGAACGCAGTGCACCTTTTATTTCCGCAATGCACTTAATTGGCGTGCACCTTCTCAGGAACGCAGTGCACCTTTTATTTCCGCAATGCACTTTAATTGGCGTGCACCTTCTCAGGAACGCAGTGCACCTTTATTTCCGCAATGCACTTTAATTGGCGTGCACCTTCTCAGGAACGCAGTGCACCTTTATTTCCGCAATGCACTTTAATTGGCGTGCACCTTCTCAGGAACGCAGTGCACCTTTTATTTCCGCAATGCACTTTAATTGGCGTGCACCTTCTCAGGAACGCAGTGCACCTTTATTTCCGCAATGCACTTTAATTGGCGTGCACCTTCTCAGGAACGCAGTGCACCTTTTATTTCCGCAATGCACTTTAATTGGCGTGCACCTTCTCAGGAACGCAGTGCACCTTTTATTTCCGCAATGCACTTTAATTGGCGTGCACCTTCTCAGGAACGCAGTGCACCTTTTATTTCCGCAATGCACTTTAATTGGCGTGCACCTTCTCAGGAACGCAGTGCACCTTTTATTTCCGCAATGCACTTTAATTGGCGTGCACCTTCTCAGGAACGCAGTGCACCTTTATTTCCGCAATGCACTTTAATTGGCGTGCACCTTCTCAGGAACGCAGTGCACCTTTATTTCCGCAATGCACTTTAATTGGCGTGCACCTTCTCAGGAACGCAGTGCACCTTTATTTCCGCAATGCACTTTAATTGGCGTGCACCTTCTCAGGAACGCAGTGCACCTTTATTTCCGCAATGCACTTTAATTGGCGTGCACCTTCTCAGGAACGCAGTGCACCTTTTATTTCCGCAATGCACTTTAATTGGCGTGCACCTTCTCAGGAACGCAGTGCACCTTTTTTGGGCAATGCACTTTAATTGGCGTGCACCTTCTCAGGAACGCAGTGCACCTTTATTTCCGCAATGCACTTTAATTGGCGTGCACCTTCTCAGGAACGCAGTGCACCTTTTATTTCCGCAATGCACTTTAATTGGCGTGCACCTTCTCAGGAACGCAGTGCACCTTTATTTCCGCAATGCACTTTAATTGGCGTGCACCTTCTCAGGAACGCAGTGCACCTTTATTTCCGCAATGCACTTTAATTGGCGTGCACCTTCTCAGGAACGCAGTGCACCTTTTATTTCCGCAATGCACTTTAATTGGCGTGCACCTTCTCAGGAACGCAGTGCACCTTTATTTCCGCAATGCACTTTAATTGGCGTGCACCTTCTCAGGAACGCAGTGCACCTTTATTTCCGCAATGCACTTTAATTGGCGTGCACCTTCTCAGGAACGCAGTGCACCTTTATTTCCGCAATGCACTTTAATTGGCGTGCACCTTCTCAGGAACGCAGTGCACCTTTATTTCCGCAATGCACTTAATTGGCGTGCACCTTCTCAGGAACGCAGTGCACCTTTATTTCCGCAATGCACTTTAATTGGCGTGCACCTTCTCAGGAACGCAGTGCACCTTTATTTCCGCAATGCACTTTAATTGGCGTGCACCTTCTCAGGAACGCAGTGCACCTTTTATTTCCGCAATGCACTTTAATTGGCGTGCACCTTCTCAGGAACGCAGTGCACCTTTATTTCCGCCGCAATGCACTTTAATTGGCGTGCACCTTCTCAGGAACGCAGTGCACCTTTATTTCCGCAATGCACTTAATTGGCGTGCACCTTCTCAGGAACGCAGTGCACCTTTATTTCCGCAATGCACTTTAATTGGCGTGCACCTTCTCAGGAACGCAGTGCACCTTTATTTCCGCAATCAAGCACTTTAATTGGCGTGCACCTTCTCAGGAACGCAGTGCACCTTTTATTTCCGCAATGCACTTTAATTGGCGTGCACCTTCTCAGGAACGCAGTGCACCTTTATTTCCGCAATGCACTTTAATTGGCGTGCACCTTCTCAGGAACGCAGTGCACCTTTTATTTCCGCAATGCACTTTAATTGGCGTGCACCTTCTCAGGAACGCAGTGCACCTTTTTTTCCGCAATGCACTTTAATTGGCGTGCACCTTCTCAGGAACGCAGTGCACCTTTATTTCCGCAATGCACTTTAATTGGCGTGCACCTTCTCAGGAACGCAGTGCACCTTTATTTCCGCAATGCACTTTAATTGGCGTGCACCTTCTCAGGAACGCAGTGCACCTTTTATTTCCGCAATGCACTTTAATTGGCGTGCACCTTCTCAGGAACGCAGTGCACCTTTTATTTCCGCAATGCACTTTAATTGGCGTGCACCTTCTCAGGAACGCAGTGCACCTTTATTTCCGCAATGCACTTTAATTGGCGTGCACCTTCTCAGGAACGCAGTGCACCTTTTATTTCCGCAATGCACTTTAATTGGCGTGCACCTTCTCAGGAACGCAGTGCACCTTTTATTTCCGCAATGCACTTTAATTGGCGTGCACCTTCTCAGGAACGCAGTGCACCTTTATTTCCGCAATGCACTTTAATTGGCGTGCACCTTCTCAGGAACGCAGTGCACCTTTTATTTCCGCAATGCACTTTAATTGGCGTGCACCTTCTCAGGAACGCAGTGCACCTTTATTTCCGCAATGCACTTTAATTGGCGTGCACCTTCTCAGGAACGCAGTGCACCTTTTATTTCCGCAATGCACTGTAATTGGCGTGCACCTTCTCAGGAACGCAGTGCACCTTTATTTCCGCAATGCACTTTAATTGGCGTGCACCTTCTCAGGAACGCAGTGCACCTTTTATTTCCGCAATGCACTTTAATTGGCGTGCACCTTCTCAGGAACGCAGTGCACCTTTATTTCCGCAATGCACTGTAATTGGCGTGCACCTTCTCAGGAACGCAGTGCACCTTTTTTTCCGCAATGCACTTTAATTGGCGTGCACCTTCTCAGGAACGCAGTGCACCTTTTATTTCCGCAATGCACTTTAATTGGCGTGCACCTTCTCAGGAACGCAGTGCACCTTTATTTCCGCAATGCACTTTAATTGGCGTGCACCTTCTCAGGAACGCAGTGCACCTTTTATTTCCGCAATGCACTTTAATTGGCGTGCACCTTCTCAGGAACGCAGTGCACCTTTATTTCCGCAATGCACTTTAATTGGCGTGCACCTTCTCAGGAACGCAGTGCACCTTTTATTTCCGCAATGCACTTTAATTGGCGTGCACCTTCTCAGGAACGCAGTGCACCTTTTATTTCCGCAATGCACTTTAATTGGCGTGCACCTTCTCAGGAACGCAGTGCACCTTTATTTCCGCAATGCACTTTAATTGGCGTGCACCTTCTCAGGAACGCAGTGCACCTTTTATTTCCGCAATGCACTTTAATTGGCGTGCACCTTCTCAGGAACGCAGTGCACCTTTTTTTTCCGCAATGCACTTAATTGGCGTGCACCTTCTCAGGAACGCAGTGCACCTTTTATTTCCGCAATGCACTTTAATTGGCGTGCACCTTCTCAGGAACGCAGTGCACCTTTTATTTCCGCAATGCACTTTAATTGGCGTGCACCTTCTCAGGAACGCAGTGCACCTTTTATTTCCGCAATGCACTTTAATTGGCGTGCACCTTCTCAGGAACGCAGTGCACCTTTTATTTCCGCAATGCACTTTAATTGGCGTGCACCTTCTCAGGAACGCAGTGCACCTTTTTTTCCGCAATGCACTTTAATTGGCGTGCACCTTCTCAGGAACGCAGTGCACCTTTATTTCCGCAATGCACTTTAATTGGCGTGCACCTTCTCAGGAACGCAGTGCACCTTTTATTTCCGCAATGCACTTTAATTGGCGTGCACCTTCTCAGGAACGCAGTGCACCTTTTATTTCCGCAATGCACTTTAATTGGCGTGCACCTTCTCAGGAACGCAGTGCACCTTTTATTTCCGCAATGCACTTTAATTGGCGTGCACCTTCTCAGGAACGCAGTGCACTTTTATTTCCGCAATGCACTTTAATTGGCGTGCACCTTCTCAGGAACGCAGTGCACCTTTATTTCCGCAATGCACTTTAATTGGCGTGCACCTTCTCAGGAACGCAGTGCACCTTTTATTTCCGCAATGCACTTTAATTGGCGTGCACCTTCTCAGGAACGCAGTGCACCTTTATTTCCGCAATGCACTGTAATTGGCGTGCACCTTCTCAGGAACGCAGTGCACCATTATTTCCGCAATGCACTCTAATTGGCGTGCACCTTCTCAGGAAAGCGGTGCACCTTTTATTTCCGCAATGCACTTTAATTGGCGTGCACCTTCTCAGGAACGCAGTGCACCTTACAAACTTCGCCGAGCAAGCGCTTGTGCACCCCGCAAGTCCATTGGTTAGGCGCCTTTGAACCATGCAGTTCATTCGGTAATGCGCCCCCGTCATATTGCAAACCTTCGGGTCAATCCCTACTTTACTTTCTGCACTGGGGTCAGTCCCCGTCGGTCAATCCCGACTTTAATTGGCCTATCTCATCTCTGTTCCGGACTCTATTTCAACTTCATTGCGTGCATCTCACTATATCTCCCTTTTATTAGGTACAACATCACATATCCAAAGTAAGAAGGAGAAGGCCATATAGGA
This sequence comes from Punica granatum, assembly GCF_007655135.1. Classification (NCBI taxonomy): domain Eukaryota; kingdom Viridiplantae; phylum Streptophyta; class Magnoliopsida; order Myrtales; family Lythraceae; genus Punica; species Punica granatum. The sequence goes on along the minus strand of NW_022204473.1, from coordinate 840 downwards.
AATTCCACTTGATCATTGCTATCAAACTGGGGTGCTTCTAAATTTTGGCTGGCATCCTCTACTCGAGCAAGCATCAAGAAGGGCAAGCTGTCCGCACCCCATTTTGGCTCGCCATTCCAAACAACGATATTAGCAATGATCCAAGCCCGACTTGAGCAGAATACAGAAAACGCTCGGCAGAGCAGAAATTACTATTCACCTCAAGTCGGCAATTGAGCAAATGACCCATGGACGTGACAGAAGGACTCCAGGGGTCCCCGAAAGGCAACAGAGCGACCAGAGAGCTCACAATGTCCCAAAACCGGCATTTTCAATATATCACACGGACGGTACTATCTTCCGATAGTTCGCTCAATCGTCGGAAGATAGCAATATTGGACTTCAAAAATCCACTCCAATGCCAACCAGATAAAACGTGTCCCCAAAGGCATTTTGCAAATCATCTGCTCTATACAGAACAAATTTCTGTATACCGACACCTTTTCAGTGGAAGTCCAAAAATGCCGTTTCCTAGAGAAACGTTAATTTCCAAATATCAACCGGCCATGCCCCTCAGCACACAGGCATGAACAATGCTTCAGAATTGTCTCTTGGAAGTCACACAGATCCTTCAAATGACTTCCGAACGGTAAAACAAGCCATACCCTCTTCAAAGAGCATAGCTGGAGAATGTCTGATGGAATTACGGCAAACGAAGTTCATACCGCATTTCCCTGAAACTCTAGCAGACATTTCACAATTGGGCAAACAGACGCAAAACCTTTTTCGTTTTCGAGTAACCTCCAAGGAGCGAAAATGGCCATTTTCACTGGAAATCCATATCCGGAGGTCTTCTTTGGG
>NW_022204472.1:0-31656 GCF_007655135.1 Punica granatum | reverse complement strand
CCTGGGAAGTCCTCGTGTTGCACCCCTCCTTTTTCAATTTTTTTTGCTGCTCGGGAAATGGCGAAAGGTTGGACGGGAATCCGATCGTTACGGTTAATGTTTTGGGCACGTGCTCACTCGCAAAAGGCTTAAGTTCGTGGTGAAATGCACTCGATACTTTTTTTCTTTCGTTTCTGCGCTCATTTGTGCATTTTTTTTTCATTAGCTCTACGGAGGAACAAAGTGAATTCGAGCGCAAAGGTTGACGGGTGCGATCATACCAGCACTAATGCACCGGATCCCATCAGAACTCCGAAGTTAAGCGTGCTTGGGCGAGAGTAGTACTAGGATGGGTGACCTCCTGGGAAGTCCTCGTGTTGCACCCCTCCTTTTTCAATTTTTTTTGCTGCTCGGGAAATGGCGAGAGGTTGGACGGGAATCCGATCGTTACGGTTAATGTTTTGGGCACGTGCTCACTCGCAAAAGGCTTAAGTTTCGTGGTGAAATGCCTCGATAATTTTTTTCTTTCGTTTATGCGCTCATTTGTGCATTTTTTTTTTCATTAGCTCGGAGAAAAGGGCATCCAGAAGCAAACACGATAGGGAACAAAGTGAATTCGAGCGCAAAGGTTGACGGGTGCGATCATACCAGCACTAATGCACCGGATCCCATCAGAACTCCGAAGTTAAGCGTGCTTGGGCGAGAGTAGTACTAGGATGGGTGACCTCCTGGGAAGTCCTCGTGTTGCACCCCTCCTTTTTCAATTTTTTTGCTGCTCGGGAAATGGCGAGAGGTTGGACGGGAATCCGATCGTTACGGTTAATGTTTTGGGCACGTGCTCACTCGCAAAAGGCTTAAGGTTCGTGGTGAAATGCACTCGATACTTTTTTTCTTTCGTTTCTGCGCTCATTTGTGCATTTTTTTTTTTCATTAGCTCTACGGAGGAACAAAGTGAATTCGAGCGCAAAGGTTGACGGGTGCGATCATACCAGCACTAATGCACCGGATCCCATCAGAACTCCGAAGTTAAGCGTGCTTGGGCGAGAGTAGTACTAGGATGGGTGACCTCCTGGGAAGTCCTCGTGTTGCACCCCTCCTTTTTCAATTTTTTTGCTGCTCGGGAAATGGCGAGAGGTTGGACGGGAATCCGATCGTTACGGTTAATGTTTTGGGCACGTGCTCACTCGCAAAAGGCTTAAGTTTCGTGGTGAAATGCACTCGATATTTTTTTCTTTCGTTTCTGCGCTCATTTGTGCATTTTTTTTTCATTAGCTCTACGGAGGAACAAAGTGAATTCGAGCGCAAAGGTTGACGGGTGCGATCATACCAGCACTAATGCACCGGATCCCATCAGAACTCCGAAGTTAAGCGTGCATGGGCGAGAGTAGTACTAGGATGGGTGACCTCCTGGGAAGTCCTCGTGTTGCACCCCTCCTTTTTCAATTTTTTTTGCTGCTCGGGAAATGGCGAGAGGTTGGACGGGAATCCGATCGTTACGGTTAATGTTTTGGGCACGTGCTCACTCGCAAAAGGCTTAAGTTCGTGGTGAAATGCACTCGATACTTTTTTTCTTTCGTTTCTGCGCTCATTTGTGCATTTTTTTTTTTCATTAGCTCTACGGAGGAACAAAGTGAATTCGAGCGCAAAGGTTGACGGGTGCGATCATACCAGCACTAATGCACCGGATCCCATCAGAACTCCGAAGTTAAGCGTGCTTGGGCGAGAGTAGTACTAGGATGGGTGACCTCCTGGGAAGTCCTCGTGTTGCACCCCTCCTTTTTCAATTTTTTTTGCTGCTCGGGAAATGGCGAAGGTTGGACGGGAATCCGATCGTTACGGTTAATGTTTTGGGCACGTGCTCACTCGCAAAAGGCTTAAGGTTCGTGGTGAAATGCACTCGATACTTTTTTTCTTTCGTTTCTGCGCTCATTTGTGCATTTTTTTTTCATTAGCTCTACGGAGGAACAAAGTGAATTCGAGCGCAAAGGTTGACGGGTGCGATCATACCAGCACTAATGCACCGGATCCCATCAGAACTCCGAAGTTAAGCGTGCTTGGGCGAGAGTAGTACTAGGATGGGTGACCTCCTGGGAAGTCCTCGTGTTGCACCCCTCCTTTTTCAATTTTTTTTGCTGCTCGGGAAATGGCGAAAGGTTGGACGGGAATCCGATCGTTACGGTTAATGTTTTGGGCACGTGCTCACTCGCAAAAGGCTTAAGGTTCGTGGTGAAATGCACTCGATACTTTTTTTCTTTCGTTTCTGCGCTCATTTGTGCATTTTTTTTTTTCATTAGCTCTACGGAGGAACAAAGTGAATTCGAGCGCAAAGGTTGACGGGTGCGATCATACCAGCACTAATGCACCGGATCCCATCAGAACTCCGAAGTTAAGCGTGCTTGGGCGAGAGTAGTACTAGGATGGGTGACCTCCTGGGAAGTCCTCGTGTTGCACCCCTCCTTTTTCAATTTTTTTTGCTGCTCGGGAAATGGCGAGAGGTTGGACGGGAATCCGATCGTTACGGTTAATGTTTTGGGCACGTGCTCACTCGCAAAAGGCTTAAGTTTCGTGGTGAAATGCACTCGATACTTTTTTTCTTTCGTTTCTGCGCTCATTTGTACATTTTTTTTTTTCATTAGCTCTACGGAGGAACAAAGTGAATTCGAGCGCAAAAGTTGAAGGGTGCGATCATACCAGCACTAATGCACCGGATCCCATCAGAACTCCGAAGTTAAGCGTGCTTGGGCGAGAGTAGTACTAGGATGGGTGACCTCCTGGGAAGTCCTCGTGTTGCACCCCTCCTTTTTCAATTTTTTTTGCTGCTCGGGAAATGGCGAGAGGTTGGACGGGAATCCGATCGTTACGGTTAATGTTTTGGGCACGTGCTCACTCGCAAAAGGGTTAAGTTTCGTGGTGAAATGCACTCGATATTTTTTTTCTTTCGTTTCTGCGCTCATTTGTGCATTTTTTTTTTCATTAGCTCTACGGAGGAACAAAGTGAATTCGAGCGCAAAGGTTGACGGTGCGATCATACCAGCACTAATGCACCGGATCCCATCAGAACTCCGAAGTTAAGCGTGCTTGGGCGAGAGTAGTACTAGGATGGGTGACCTCCAGGGAAGTCCTCCTGTTGCACCCCTCCTTTTTCATTTTTTTTTGCTGCTCGGGAAATGGCGAGAGGTTGGACGGGAATCCGATCGTTACGGTTAATGTTTTGGGCACGTGCTCACTCGCAAAAGGCTTAAGTTTCGTGGTGAAATGCACTCGATACTTTTTTTCTTTCGTTTCTGCGCTCATTTGTGCATTTTTTTTTTCATTAGCTCTACGGAGGAACAAAGTGAATTCGAGCGCAAAGGTTGACGGGTGCGATCATACCAACACTAATGTACCGGATCCCATCAGAACTCCGAAGTTAAGCGTGCTTGGGCGAGAGTAGTACTAGGATGGGTGACCTCCTGGGTAGTCCTCGTGTTGCACCCCTCCTTTTTCAATTTTTTTTGCTGCTCGGGAAATGGCGAGAGGTTGGACGGGAATCCGATCGTTACGGTTAATGTTTTGGGCACGTGCTCACTCGCAAAAGGCTGAAGGTTCGTGGTGAAATGCCCTCGATAATTTTTTTCTTTCGTTTATGCGCTCATTTGTGCATTTTTTTTTTCATTAGCTCTACGGAGGAACAAAGTGAATTCGAGCGCAAAGGTTGACGGGTGCGATCATACCGGCACTAATGCACCGGATCCCATCAGAACTCCGAAGTTAAGCGTGCTTGGGCGAGAGTAGTACTAGGATGGGTGACCTCCTGGGAAGTCCTCGTGTTGCACCCCTCCTTTTTCAATTTTTTTTGCTGCTCGGGAAATGGCGAGAGGTTGGACGGGAATCCAATCGTTACGGTTAATGTTTTGGGCACGTGCTCACTCGCAAAAGGCTTAAGGTTCGTGGTGTAATGCACTCGATACTTTTTCTCTTTCGTTTCTGCGCTCATTTGTGCATTTTTTTTTTCATTAGCTCTACGGAGGAACAAAGTGAATTCGAGCGCAAAGGTTGACCGGTGCGATCATACCAGCACTAATGCACCGGATCCCATCAGAACTCCGAAGTTAAGCGTGCTTGGGCGAGAGTAGTACTAGGATGGGTGACCTCCTGGGAAGTCCTCGTGTTGCACCCCTCCTTTTTCAATTTTTTTTGCTGCTCGGGAAATGGCGAGAGGTTGGACGGGAATCCGATCGTTACGGTTAATGTTTTGGGCACGTGCTCACTCGCAAAAGGCTTAAGTTTCGTGGTGAAATGCACTCGATACTTTTTTTCTTTCGTTTCTGCGCTCATTTGTGCATTTTTTTTTTCATTAGCTCTACGGAGGAACAAAGTGAATTCGAGCGCAAAGGTTGACCGGTGCGATCATACCAGCACTAATGCACCGGATCCCATCAGAACTCCGAAGTTAAGCGTGCTTGGGCGAGAGTAGTACTAGGATGGGTGACCTCCTGGGAAGTCCTCGTGTTGCACCCCTCCTTTTTCAATTTTTTTTGCTGCTCGGGAAATGGCGAGAGGTTGGACGGGAATCCGATCGTTACGGTTAATGTTTTGGGCACGTGCTCACTCGCAAAAGGCTTAAGTTTCGTGGTGAAATGCACTCGATATTTTTTTTCTTTCGTTTCTGCGCTCATTTGTGCATTTTTTTTTTCATTAGCTCTACGGAGGAACAAAGTGAATTCGAGCGCAAAGGTTGACCGGTGCGATCATACCAGCACTAATGCACCGGATCCCATCAGAACTCCGAAGTTAAGCGTGCTTGGGCGAGAGTAGTACTAGGATGGGTGACCTCCTGGGAAGTCCTCGTGTTGCACCCCTCCTTTTTCAATTTTTTTTGCTGCTCGGGAAATGGCGAGAGGTTGGACGGGAATCCGATCGTTACGGTTAATGTTTTGGGCACGTGCTCACTCGCAAAAGGCTTAAGTTTCGTGGTGAAATGCACTCGATACTTTTTTTCTTTCGTTTCTGCGCTCATTTGTGCATTTTTTTTTCATTAGCTCTACGGAGGAACAAAGTGAATTCGAGCGCAAAGGTTGACGGGTGCGATCATACCAGCACTAATGCACCGGATCCCATCAGAACTCCGAAGTTAAGCGTGCTTGGGCGAGAGTAGTACTAGGATGGGTGACCTCCTGGGAAGTCCTCGTGTTGCACCCCTCCTTTTTCAATTTTTTTTGCTGCTCGGGAAATGGCGAGAGGTTGGACGGGAATCCGATCGTTACGGTTAATGTTTTGGGCACGTGCTCACTCGCAAAAGGCTTAAGTTTCGTGGTGAAATGCACTCGATACTTTTTTTCTTTCGTTTCTGCGCTCATTTGTGCATTTTTTTTTTCATTAGCTCTACGGAGGAACAAAGTGAATTCGAGCGCAAAGGTTGACCGGTGCGATCATACCAGCACTAATGCACCGGATCCCATCAGAACTCCGAAGTTAAGCGTGCTTGGGCGAGAGTAGTACTAGGATGGGTGACCTCCTGGGAAGTCCTCGTGTTGCACCCCTCCTTTTTCAATTTTTTTTGCTGCTCGGGAAATGGCGAAAGGTTGGACGGGAATCCGATCGTTACGGTTAATGTTTTGGGCACGTGCTCACTCGCAAAAGGCTTAAGGTTCGTGGTGAAATGCACTCGATACTTTTTTTCTTTCGTTTCTGCGCTCATTTGTGCATTTTTTTTTCATTAGCTCTACGGAGGAACAAAGTGAATTCGAGCGCAAAGGTTGACGGGTGCGATCATACCAGCACTAATGCACCGGATCCCATCAGAACTCCGAAGTTAAGCGTGCTTGGGCGAGAGTAGTACTAGGATGGGTGACCTCCTGGGAAGTCCTCGTGTTGCACCCCTCCTTTTTCAATTTTTTTTGCTGCTCGGGAAATGGCGAAAGGTTGGACGGGAATCCGATCGTTACGGTTAATGTTTTGGGCACGTGCTCACTCGCAAAAGGCTTAAGGTTCGTGGTGAAATGCACTCGATATTTTTTTCTTTCTTTTCTGCGCTCATTTGTGCATTTTTTTTTCATTAGCTCTACGGAGGAACAAAGTGAATTCGAGCGCAAAGGTTGACGGGTGCGATCATACCAGCACTAATGCACCGGATCCCATCAGAACTCCGAAGTTAAGCGTGCTTGGGCGAGAGTAGTACTAGGATGGGTGACCTCCTGGGTAGTCCTCGTGTTGCACCCCTCCTTTTTCAATTTTTTTTGCTGCTCGGGAAATGGCGAGAGGTTGGACGGGAATCCGATCGTTACGGTTAATGTTTTGGGCACGTGCTCACTCGCAAAAGGCTTAAGGTTCGTGGTGAAATGCACTCGATACTTTTTTTCTTTCGTTTTTGCGCTCATTTGTGCATTTTTCTTTCATTAGCTCTACGGAGAAAAGGGCATCCAGAAGCAAACACGATAGGGAACAAAGTGAATTCGAGCGCAAAGGTTGACGGGTGCGATCATACCGGCACTAATGCACCGGATCCCATCAGAACTCCGAAGTTAAGCGTGCTTGGGCGAGAGTAGTACTAGGATGGGTGACCTCCTGGGAAGTCCTCGTGTTGCACCCCTCCTTTTTCAATTTTTTTTGCTGCTCGGGAAATGGCGAAAGGTTGGACGGGAATCCGATCGTTACGGTTAATGTTTTGGGCACGTGCTCACTCGCAAAAGGCTTAAGTTTCGTGGTAAAATGCACTCGATACTTTTTTTCTTTCGTTTCTGCGCTCATTTGTGCATTTTTTTTTTTCATTAGCTCTACGGAGGAACAAAGTGAATTCGAGCGCAAAGGTTGACGGGTGCGATCATACCAGCACGAATGCACCGGATCCCATCAGAACTCCGAAGTTAAGCGTGCTTGGGCGAGAGTAGTACTAGGATGGGTGACCTCCTGGGAAGTCCTCGTGTTGCACCCCTCCTTTTTCAATTTTTTTTGCTGCTCGGGAAATGGCGAGAGGTTGGACGGGAATCCGATCGTTACGGTTAATGTTTTGGGCACGTGCTCACTCGCAAAAGGCTTAAGTTTCGTGGTGAAATGCACTCGATACTTTTTTTCTTTCGTTTCTGCGCTCATTTGTGCATTTTTTTTTTCATTAGCTCTACGGAGGAACAAAGTGAATTCGAGCGCAAAGGTTGACCGGTGCGATCATACCAGCACTAATGCACCGGATCCCATCAGAACTCCGAAGTTAAGCGTGCTTGGGCGAGAGTAGTACTAGGATGGGTGACCTCCTGGGAAGTCCTCGTGTTGCACCCCTCCTTTTTCAATTTTTTTTGCTGCTCGGGAAATGGCGAGAGGTTGGACGGGAATCCGATCGTTACGGTTAATGTTTTGGGCACGTGCTCACTCGCAAAAGGCTTAAGGTTCGTGGTGAAATGCACTCGATACTTTTTTTCTTTCGTTTCTGCGCTCATTTGTACATTCTTTTTTTTTTCATTAGCTCTACGGAGGAACAAAGGGAATTCGAGCGCAAAGGTTGACGGGTGCGATCATACCAACACTAATGCACCGGATCCCATCAGAACTCCGAAGTTAAGCGTGCTTGGGCGAGAGTAGTACTAGGATGGGTGACCTCCTGGGAAGTCCTCGTGTTGCACCCCTCCTTTTTCAATTTTTTTTGCTGCTCGGGAAATGGCGAAAGGTTGGACGGGAATCCGATCGTTACGGTTAATGTTTTGGGCACGTGCTCACTCGCAAAAGGCTTAAGGTTCGTGGTGAAATGCACTCGATACTTTTTTTCTTTCGTTTCTGCGCTCATTTGTGCATTTTTTTTTTCATTAGCTCTACGGAGGAACAAAGTGAATTCGAGCGCAAAGGTTGACCGGTGCGATCATACCAGCACTAATGCACCGGATCCCATCAGAACTCCGAAGTTAAGCGTGCTTGGGCGAGAGTAGTACTAGGATGGGTGACCTCCTGGGAAGTCCTCGTGTTGCACCCCTCCTTTTTCAATTTTTTTTGCTGCTCGGGAAATGGCGAAGGTTGGACGGGAATCCGATCGTTACGGTTAATGTTTTGGGCACGTGCTCACTCGCAAAAGGCTTAAGGTTCGTGGTGAAATGCACTCGATACTTTTTTTCTTTCGTTTCTGCGCTCATTTGTGCATTTTTTTTTTCATTAGCTCTACGGAGGAACAAAGTGAATTCGAGCGCAAAGGTTGACGGGTGCGATCATACCAGCACTAATGCACCGGATCCCATCAGAACTCCGAAGTTAAGCGTGCTTGGGCGAGAGTAGTACTAGGATGGGTGACCTCCTGGGAAGTCCTCGTGTTGCACCCCTCCTTTTTCAATTTTTTTTGCTGCTCGGGAAATGGCGAGAGGTTGGACGGGAATCCGATCGTTACGGTTAATGTTTTGGGCACGTGCTCACTCGCAAAAGGCTTAAGTTCGTGGTGAAATGCACTCGATATTTTTTTCTTTCGTTTCTGCGCTCATTTGTGCATTTTTTTTTTCATTAGCTCTACGGAGGAACAAAGTGAATTCGAGCGCAAAGGTTGACGGTGCGATCATACCAGCACTAATGCACCGGATCCCATCAGAACTCCGAAGTTAAGCGTGCTTGGGCGAGAGTAGTACTAGGATGGGTGACCTCCTGGGTAGTCCTCGTGTTGCACCCCTCCTTTTTCAATTTTTTTTGCTGCTCGGGAAATGGCGAGAGGTTGGACGGGAATCCGATCGTTACGGTTAATGTTTTGGGCACGTGCTCACTCGCAAAAGGCTTAAGTTTCGTGGTGAAATGCACTCGATACTTTTTTTCTTTCGTTTCTGCGCTCATTTGTGCATTTTTTTTTTCATTAGCTCTACGGAGGAACAAAGTGAATTCGAGCGCAAAGGTTGACCGGTGCGATCATACCAGCACTAATGCACCGGATCCCATCAGAACTCCGAAGTTAAGCGTGCTTGGGCGAGAGTAGTACTAGGATGGGTGACCTCCTGGGAAGTCCTCGTGTTGCACCCCTCCTTTTTCAATTTTTTTTGCTGCTCGGGAAATGGCGAAGGTTGGACGGGAATCCGATCGTTACGGTTAATGTTTTGGGCACGTGCTCACTCGCAAAAGGCTTAAGGTTCGTGGTGAAATGCACTCGATACTTTTTTTCTTTCGTTTCTGCGCTCATTTGTGCATTTTTTTTTTCATTAGCTCTACGGAGGAACAAAGTGAATTCGAGCGCAAAGGTTGACCGGTGCGATCATACCAGCACTAATGCACCGGATCCCATCAGAACTCCGAAGTTAAGCGTGCTTGGGCGAGAGTAGTACTAGGATGGGTGACCTCCAGGGAAGTCCTCGTGTTGCACCCCTCCTTTTTCAATTTTTTTGCTGCTCGGGAAATGGCGAGAGGTTGGACGGGAATCCGATCGTTACGGTTAATGTTTTGGGCACGTGCTCACTCGCAAAAGGCTTAAGTTTCGTGGTGAAATGCACTCGATATTTTTTTTCTTTCGTTTCTGCGCTCATTTGTGCATTTTTTTTTTCATTAGCTCTACGGAGGAACAAAGTGAATTCGAGCGCAAAGGTTGACCGGTGCGATCATACCAGCACTAATGCACCGGATCCCATCAGAACTCCGAAGTTAAGCGTGCTTGGGCGAGAGTAGTACTAGGATGGGTGACCTCCTGGGAAGTCCTCGTGTTGCACCCCTCCTTTTTCAATTTTTTTTGCTGCTCGGGAAATGGCGAGAGGTTGGACGGGAATCCGATCGTTACGGTTAATGTTTTGGGCACGTGCTCACTCGCAAAAGGCTTAAGTTTCGTGGTGAAATGCACTCGATACTTTTTTTCTTTCGTTTCTGCGCTCATTTGTACATTCTTTTTTTTTTCATTAGCTCTACGGAGGAACAAAGTGAATTCGAGCGCAAAGGTTGACGGGTGCGATCATACCAGCACTAATGCACCGGATCCCATCAGAACTCCGAAGTTAAGCGTGCTTGGGCGAGAGTAGTACTAGGATGGGTGACCTCCTGGGAAGTCCTCGTGTTGCACCCCTCCTTTTTCAATTTTTTTTGCTGCTCGGGAAATGGCGAAAGGTTGGACGGGAATCCGATCGTTACGGTTAATGTTTTGGGCACGTGCTCACTCGCAAAAGGCTTAAGGTTCGTGGTGAAATGCACTCGATACTTTTTTTCTTTCGTTTCTGCGCTCATTTGTGCATTTTTTTTTCATTAGCTCTACGGAGGAACAAAGTGAATTCGAGCGCAAAGGTTGACGGGTGCGATCATACCAGCACTAATGCACCGGATCCCATCAGAACTCCGAAGTTAAGCGTGCTTGGGCGAGAGTAGTACTAGGATGGGTGACCTCCTGGGAAGTCCTCGTGTTGCACCCCTCCTTTTTCAATTTTTTTTGCTGCTCGGGAAATGGCGAAAGGTTGGACGGGAATCCGATCGTTACGGTTAATGTTTTGGGCACGTGCTCACTCGCAAAAGGCTTAAGGTTCGTGGTGAAATGCACTCGATACTTTTTTTCTTTCGTTTCTGCGCTCATTTGTGCATTTTTTTTTTCATTAGCTCTACGGAGGAACAAAGTGAATTCGAGCGCAAAGGTTGACGGGTGCGATCATACCAGCACTAATGCACCGGATCCCATCAGAACTCCGAAGTTAAGCGTGCTTGGGCGAGAGTAGTACTAGGATGGGTGACCTCCTGGGAAGTCCTCGTGTTGCACCCCTCCTTTTTCAATTTTTTTTGCTGCTCGGGAAATGGCGAGAGGTTGGACGGGAATCCGATCGTTACGGTTAATGTTTTGGGCACGTGCTCACTCGCAAAAGGCTTAAGGTTCGTGGTGAAATGCACTCGATACTTTTTTTCTTTCGTTTCTGCGCTCATTTGTGCATTTTTTTTTCATTAGCTCTACGGAGAAGAGGGCATCCGGAAGCAAACACGATAGGAACAAAGTGAATTCGAGCGCAAAGGTTGACGGGTACGATCATACCAGCACTAATGCACCGGATCCCATCAGAACTCCGAAGTTAAGCGTGCTTGGGCGAGAGTAGTACTAGGATGGGTGATCTCCTGGGAAGTCCTCGTGTTGCACCCCTCCTTTTTCAATTTTTTTGCTGCTCGGGAAATGGCGAAAGGTTGGACGGGAATCCGATCGTTACGGTTAATGTTTTGGACTCGTGCGCACTCGCAAAAGGCTTAAGGTTCGTGGTGAAATGCACTCGATACTTTTTTTCTTTCGTTTATGCGCTCATTTGTGCATTTTTTTTTTCATTAGCTCTACGGAGAAAAGGGCATCCAGAAGCAAACACGATAGGGAACAAAGTGAATTCGAGCGCAAAGGTTGACGGGTACGATCATACCAGCACTAATGCACCGGATCCCATCAGAACTCCGAAGTTAAGCGTGCTTGGGCGAGAGTAGTACTAGGATGGGTGACCTCCTGGGAAGTCCTCGTGTTGCACCCCTCCTTTTTCAATTTTTTTTGCTGCTCGGGAAATGGCGAGAGGTTGGACGGGAATCCGATCGTTACGGTTAATGTTTTGGGCACGTGCTCACTCGCAAAAGGCTTAAGGTTCGTGGTGAAATGCACTCGATACTTTTTTTCTTTCGTTTCTGCGCTCATTTGTACATTCTTTTTTTTTCATTAGCTCTGCGGAGGAATAAAGTGAATTCGAGCGCAAAGGTTGACGGGTGCGATCATACCAACACTAATGCACCGGATCCCATCAGAACTCCGAAGTTAAGCGTGCTTGGGCGAGAGTAGTACTAGGATGGGTGACCTCCTGGGTAGTCCTCGTGTTGCACCCCTCCTTTTTCAATTTTTTTGCTGCTCGGGAAATGGCGAGAGGTTGGACGGGAATCCGATCGTTACGGTTAATGTTTTGGGCACGTGCTCACTCGCAAAAGGCTTAAGTTCGTGGTGAAATGCACTCGATACTTTTTTTCTTTCGTTTCTGCGCTCATTTGTGCTTTTTTTTTTCATTAGCTCTACGGAGGAACAAAGTGAATTCGAGCGCAAAGGTTGACGGGTGCGATCATACCAGCACTAATGCACCGGATCCCATCAGAACTCCGAAGTTAAGCGTGCTTGGGCGAGAGTAGTACTAGGATGGGTGACCTCCTGGGAAGTCCTCGTGTTGCACCCCTCCTTTTTCAATTTTTTTTGCTGCTCGGGAAATGGCGAAGGTTGGACGGGAATCCGATCGTTACGGTTAATGTTTTGGGCACGTGCTCACTCGCAAAAGGCTTAAGGTTCGTGGTGAAATGCACTCGATACTTTTTTTCTTTCGTTTCTGCGCTCATTTGTGCATTTTTTTTTCATTAGCTCTAGAGAGGGCATCCGGAAGCAAACGATAGGGAACAAAGTGAATTCGAGCGCAAAGGTTGACGGGTGCGATCATACCAGCACTAATGCACCGGATCCCATCAGAACTCCGAAGTTAAGCGTGCTTGGGCGAGAGTAGTACTAGGATGGGTGACCTCCTGGGAAGTCCTCGTGTTGCACCCCTCCTTTTTCAATTTTTTTTGCTGCTCGGGAAATGGCGAGAGGTTGGACGGGAATCCGATCGTTACGGTTAATGTTTTGGGCACGTGCTCACTCGCAAAAGGCTTAAGTTTCGTGGTGAAATGCACTCGATATTTTTTTCTTTCGTTTCTGCGCTCATTTGTGCATTTTTTTTTCATTAGCTCTACGGAGAAAAGGCATCCAGAAGAACACGATAGGGAACAAAGTGAATTCGAGCGCAAAGGTTGACGGGTGCGATCATACCAGCACTAATGCACCGGATCCCATCAGAACTCCGAAGTTAAGCGTGCTTGGGCGAGAGTAGTACTAGGATGGGTGACCTCCTGGGAAGTCCTCGTGTTGCACCCCTCCTTTTTCAATTTTTTTTGCTGCTCGGGAAATGGCGAGAGGTTGGACGGGAATCCGATCGTTACGGTTAATGTTTTGGGCACGTGCTCACTCGCAAAAGGCTTAAGGTTCGTGGTGAAATGCACTCGATACTTTTTTTCTTTCGTTTCTGCGCTCATTTGCATTTTTTTTTTCATTAGCTCTACGGAGGAACAAAGTGAATTCGAGCGCAAAGGTTGACGGGTGCGATCATACCAGCACTAATGCACCGGATCCCATCAGAACTCCGAAGTTAAGCGTGCTTGGGCGAGAGTAGTACTAGGATGGGTGACCTCCTGGGAAGTCCTCGTGTTGCACCCCTCCTTTTTCAATTTTTTTTGCTGCTCGGGAAATGGCGAGAGGTTGGACGGGAATCCGATCGTTACGGTTAATGTTTTGGGCACGTGCTCACTCGCAAAAGGCTTAAGGTCGTGGTGAAATGCACTCGATACTTTTTTCTTTCGTTTCTGCGCTCATTTGTGCATTTTTTTTTCATTAGCTCTACGGAGAAAAGGCATCCGGAAGCAACACGATAGGGAATAAAGTGAATTCGAGCGCAAACCCTGGGAAGTCCTCGTGTTGCACCCCTCCTTTTTCAATTTTTTTTGCTGCTCGGGAAATGGCGAAGGTTGGACGGGAATCCGATCGTTACGGTTAATGTTTTGGGCACGTGCTCACTCGCAAAAGGCTTAAGGTTCGTGGTGAAATGCCCTCGATATTTTTTTCTTTCGTTTCTGCGCTCATTTGTGCATTTTTTTTCATTAGCTCTACGGAGGAACAAAGTGAATTCGAGCGCAAAGGTTGACGGGTGCGATCATACCAGCACTAATGCACCGGATCCCATCAGAACTCCGAAGTTAAGCGTGCTTGGGCGAGAGTAGTACTAGGATGGGTGACCTCCTGGGAAGTCCTCGTGTTGCACCCCTCCTTTTTCAATTTTTTTTGCTGCTCGGGAAATGGCGAGAGGTTGGACGGGAATCCGATCGTTACGGTTAATGTTTTGGGCACGTGCTCACTCGCAAAAGGCTTAAGGTTCGTGGTGAAATGCACTCGATACTTTTTTTTCTTTCGTTTCTGCGCTCATTTGTGCATTTTTTTTTTCATTTAGCTCTACGGAGGAACAAAGTGAATTCGAGCGCAAAGGTTGACGGGTGCGATCATACCAGCACTAATGCACCGGATCCCATCAGAACTCCGAAGTTAAGCGTGCTTGGGCGAGAGTAGTACTAGGATGGGTGACCTCCTGGGAAGTCCTCGTGTTGCACCCCTCCTTTTCAATTTTTTTTGCTGCTCGGGAAATGGCGAGAGGTTGGACGGGAATCCGATCGTTACGGTTAATGTTTTGGGCACGTGCTCACTCGCAAAAGGCTTAAGGTTCGTGGTGAAATGCACTCGATACTTTTTTTCTTTCGTTTCTGCGCTCATTTGTGCATTTTTTTTCATTTTACGGAGATTAGGGCATCCGGAAGCAAACACGATAGGGAATAAAGTGAATTCGAGCGCAAAGGTTGACGGGTGCGATCATACCAACACTAATGCACCGGATCCCATCAGAACTCCGAAGTTAAGCGTGCTTGGGCGAGAGTAGTACTAGGATGGGTGACCTCCTGGGAAGTCCTCGTGTTGCACCCCTCCTTTTTCAATTTTTTTTGCTGCTCGGGAAATGGCGAGAGGTTGGACGGGAATCCGATCGTTACGGTTAATGTTTTGGGCTCGTGCTCACTCGCAAAAGGCTTAAGGTTCGTGGTGAAATGCACTCGATACATTTTTTCTTTCGTTTATGCGCTCATTTGTGCATTTTTTTTTTCATTAGCTCTACGGAGAAAAGGGCATCCAGAAGCAAACACGATAGGGAACAAAGTGAATTCGAGCGCAAAGGTTGACGGGTACTATCGTACCAGCACTAATGCACCGGATCCCATTAGAACTCCGAAGTTAAGCGTGCTTGGGCGAGAGTAGTACTACGATGGGTGACCTCCTGGGAAGTCCTCGTGTTGCACCCCTCCTTTTTCAATTTTTTTTGCTGCTCGGGAAATGGCGAGAGGTTGGACGGGAATCCGATCGTTACGGTTAATGTTTTGGGCACGTGCTCACTCGCAAAAGGCTTAAGGTTCGTGGTGAAATGCACTCGATACTTTTTTTCTTTCGTTTTTGCGCTCATTTGTACATTCTTTTTTTTCATTAGCTCTGCGGAGGAAGGAACAAGTGAATTCGAGCGCAAAGGTTGACGGGTGCGATCATACCAGCACTAATGCACCGGATCCCATCAGAACTCCGAAGTTAAGCGTGCTTGGGCGAGAGTAGTACTAGGATGGGTGACCTCCTGGGAAGTCCTCGTGTTGCACCCCTCCTTTTTCAATTTTTTTGCTGCTCGGGAAATGGCGAGAGGTTGGACGGGAATCCGATCGTTACGGTTAATGTTTTGGGCACGTGCTCACTCGCAAAAGGCTTAAGGTTCGTGGTGAAATGCACTCGATACTTTTTTTCTTTCGTTTCTGCGCTCATTTGTACATTCTTTTTTTTTTCATTAGCTCTACGGAGGAACAAAGTGAATTCGAGCGCAAAGGTTGACGGGTGCGATCATACCAGCACTAATGCACCGGATCCCATCAGAACTCCGAAGTTAAGCGTGCTTGGCGGGCGAGAGTAGTACTAGGATGGGTGACCTCCTGGGAAGTCCTCGTGTTGCACCCCTCCTTTTTCAATTTTTTTGCTGCTCGGGAAATGGCGAAAGGTTGGACGGGAATCCGATCGTTACGGTTAATGTTTTGGGCACGTGCTCACTCGCAAAAGGCTTAAGGTTCGTGGTGAAATGCACTCGATACTTTTTTCTTTCGTTTCTGCGCTCATTTGTGCATTTTTTTTTCATTAGCTCTACGGAGGAAGAATTCGAGCGCAAAGGTTGACGTGCGATAAGCACTAACACCGATCAGGAAAAAGTGAATTCGAGAGGCTAGGAAACCTGGGAAGTCCTCGTGTTGCACCCCTCCTTTTTCAATTTTTTTGCTGCTCGGGAAATGGCGAAAGGTTGGACGGGAATCCGATCGTTACGGTTAATGTTTTGGGCACGTGCTCACTCGCAAAAGGCTTAAGGTTCGTGGTGAAATGCACTCGATAATTTTTTTCTTTCGTTTATGCGCTCATTTGTGCATTTTTTTTCATTAGCTCTACGGAGGAACAAAGTGAATTCGAGCGCAAAGGTTGACGGGTGCGATCATACCAGCACTAATGCACCGGATCCCATCAGAACTCCGAAGTTAAGCGTGCTTGGGCGAGAGAGTAGTACTAGGATGGGTGACCTCCTGGGAAGTCCTCGTGTTGCACCCCTCCTTTTTCAATTTTTTTTGCTGCTCGGGAAATGGCGAAAGGTTGGACGGGAATCCGATCGTTACGGTTAATGTTTTGGGCACGTGCTCACTCGCAAAAGGCTTAAGGTTCGTGGTGTGAAATGCACTCGATACTTTTTTCTTTCGTTTCTGCGCTCATTTGTACATTCTTTTTTTTCATTAGCTCTACGGAGGAACAAAGTGAATTCGAGCGCAAAGGTTGACGGGTGCGATCATACCAGCACTAATGCACCGGATCCCATCAGAACTCCGAAGTTAAGCGTGCTTGGGCGAGAGTAGTACTAGGATGGGTGACCTCCTGGGAAGTCCTCGTGTTGCACCCCTCCTTTTTCAATTTTTTTTGCTGCTCGGGAAATGGCGAGAGGTTGGACGGGAATCCGATCGTTACGGTTAATGTTTTGGGCACGTGCTCACTCGCAAAAGGCTTAAGGTTCGTGGTGAAATGCACTCGATACTTTTTTTCTTTCGTTTCTGCGCTCATTTGTGCATTTTTTTTTTTCATTAGCTCTACGGAGGAACAAAGTGAATTCGAGCGCAAAGGTTGACCGGTGCGATCATACCAGCACTAATGCACCGGATCCCATCAGAACTCCGAAGTTAAGCGTGCTTGGGCGAGAGTAGTACTAGGATGGGTGACCTCCA
Source organism: Punica granatum (assembly GCF_007655135.1). NCBI lineage: Eukaryota > Viridiplantae > Streptophyta > Magnoliopsida > Myrtales > Lythraceae > Punica > Punica granatum. The sequence goes on along the minus strand of NW_022204472.1, from coordinate 14,859 downwards.
GGGAAGTCCTCGTGTTGCACCCCTCCTTTTTCAATTTTTTTTGCTGCTCGGGAAATGGCGAGAGGTTGGACGGGAATCCGATCGTTACGGTTAATGTTTTGGGCACGTGCTCACTCGCAAAAGGCTTAAGGTTCGTGGTGAAATGCACTCGATACTTTTTTTCTTTCGTTTCTGCGCTCATTTGTGCATTTTTTTTTCATTAGCTCTAGGAGGGATCCAGAAGCAAACACGATAGGGACAAGTGAATTCGAGCGCAAAGGTTGACGGGTGCGATCATACCAGCACTAATGCACCGGATCCCATCAGAACTCCGAAGTTAAGCGTGCTTGGGCGAGAGAGTAGTACTAGGATGGGTGACCTCCTGGGAAGTCCTCGTGTTGCACCCCTCCTTTTTCAATTTTTTTTGCTGCTCGGGAAATGGCGAAGGTTGGACGGGAATCCGATCGTTACGGTTAATGTTTTGGGCACGTGCTCACTCGCAAAAGGCTTAAGGTTCGTGGTGAAATGCACTCGATACTTTTTTTCTTTCGTTTCTGCGCTCATTTGTGCATTTTTTTTTTATTAGCTCTACGAGAAGAGGGAACAAAGTGAATTCGAGCGCAAAGGTTGACGGGTACGATCATACCAGCACTAATGCACCGGATCCCATCAGAACTCCGAAGTTAAGCGTGCTTGGGCGAGAGTAGTACTGGGATGGGTGACCTCCTGGGAAGTCCTCGTGTTGCACCCCTCCTTTTTTTATTTTTTTTGCTGCTCGGGAAATGGTTACGTTGGACGGGAATCCGATCGTTACGGTTAATGTTTTGGGCACGTGCTCACTCGCAAAAGGCTTAAGGTTCGTGGTGAAATGCACTCGATACTTTTTTTCTTTCGTTTCTGCTCTCATTTGTGCATTTTTTTTTCATTAGCTCTACGGAGGAACAAGTGAATTCGAGCGCAAAGGTTGACGGGTGCGATCATACCAGCACTAATGCACCGGATCCCATCAGAACTCCGAAGTTAAGCGTGCTTGGGCGAGAGAGTAGTACTAGGATGGGTGACCTCCTGGGAAGTCCTCGTGTTTGCCCCTCCTTTTTCAATTTTTTTTGCTGCTCGGGAAATGGCGAGAGGTTGGACGGGAATCCGATCGTTACGGTTAATGTTTTGGGCACGTGCTCACTCGCAAAAGGCTTAAGGTTCGTGGTGAAATGCACTCGATAATTTTTTCTTTCGTTTCTGCGCTCATTTGTGCATTTTTTTCATTAGCTCTACGGAGAAAGGGCATCCAGAACAAACACGATAGGGAACAAAGTGAATTCGAGCGCAAAGGTTGACGGGTGCGATCATACCAGCACTAATGCACCGGATCCCATCAGAACTCCGAAGTTAAGCGTGCTTGGGCGAGAGTAGTACTAGGATGGGTGACCTCCTGGGAAGTCCTCGTGTTGCACCCCTCCTTTTTCAATTTTTTTTGCTGCTCGGGAAATGGCGAGAGGTTGGACGGGAATCCGATCGTTACGGTTAATGTTTTGGGCACGTGCTCACTCGCAAAAGGCTTAAGTTTCGTGGTGAAATGCACTCGATAATTTTTTCTTTCGTTTATGCGCTCATTTGTGCATTTTTTTTTCATTAGCTCTACGGAGAAAAGGGCATCCAGAAGCAAACGAGGGAACAAAGTGAATTCGAGCGCAAAGGTTGACGGGACGATCATACCAGCACTAATGCACCGGATCCCATCAGAACTCCGAAGTTAAGCGTGCTTGGGCGAGAGTGAGTAGTAGTACTAGATGGGTGACCTCCTGGGAAGTCCTCGTGTTGCACCCCTCCTTTTTCAATTTTTTTGCTGCTCGGGAAATGGCGAGAGGTTGGACGGGAATCCGATCGTTACGGTTAATGTTTTGGGCACGTGCTCACTCGCAAAAGGCTTAAGTTCGTGGTGTGTGAAATGCACTCGATACTTTTTTCTTTCGTTTCTGCGCTCATTTGTGCATCTTTTTTTTTCATTAGCTCTACGGAGGAACAAAGTGAATTCGAGCGCAAAGGTTGACGGGTGCGATCATACCAGCACTAATGCACCGGATCCCATCAGAACTCCGAAGTTAAGCGTGCTTGGGCGAGAGTAGTACTAGGATGGGTGACCTCCTGGGAAGTCCTCGTGTTGCACCCTCCTTTTTCAATTTTTTTTGCTGCTCGGGAAATGGCGAAGGTTGGACGGGAATCCGATCGTTACGGTTAATGTTTTGGGCACGTGCTCACTCGCAAAAGGCTTAAGGTTCGTGGTGAAATGCACTCGATACTTTTTTCTTTCGTTTCTGCGCTCATTTGTGCATTTTTTTTTTTTTCATTAGCTCTACGGAGGAACAAGTGAATTCGAGCGCAAAGGTTGACGGGTGCGATCATACCAGCACTAATGCACCGGATCCCATCAGAACTCCGAAGTTAAGCGTGCTTGGGCGAGAGTAGTACTAGGATGGGTGACCTCCTGGGAAGTCCTCGTGTTGCACCCCTCCTTTTTCAATTTTTTTTGCTGCTCGGGAAATGGCGAGAGGTTGGACGGGAATCCGATCGTTACGGTTAATGTTTTGGGCACGTGCTCACTCGCAAAAGGCTTAAGTTCGTGTGTGAAATGCACTCGATACTTTTTTTCTTTCGTTTCTGCGCTCATTTGTGCATTTTTTTTCATTAGCTCTACGGAGGAACAAAGTGAATTCGAGCGCAAAGGTTGACGGGTGCGATCATACCAGCACTAATGCACCGGATCCCATCAGAACTCCGAAGTTAAGCGTGCTTGGGCGAGAGTAGTACTAGGATGGGTGACCTCCTGGGAAGTCCTCGTGTTGCACCCCTCCTTTTCAATTTTTTTTGCTGCTCGGGAAATGGCGAGAGGTTGGACGGGAATCCGATCGTTACGGTTAATGTTTTGGGCACGTGCTCACTCGCAAAAGGCTTAAGTTTCGTGGTGAAATGCACTCGATAATTTTTTCTTTCGTTTCTGCGCTCATTTGTGCATTTTTTTTTCATTAGCTCTACGGAGGAACAAAGTGAATTCGAGCGCAAAGGTTGACGGGTGCGATCATACCAGCACTAATGCACCGGATCCCATCAGAACTCCGAAGTTAAGCGTGCTTGTGCGAGAGTAGTACTAGGATGGGTGACCTCTGGGAAGTCCTCGTGTTGCACCCTCCTTTTTCAATTTTTTTTGCTGCTCGGGAAATGGCGAGAGGTTGGACGGGAATCCGATCGTTACGGTTAATGTTTTGGGCACGTGCTCACTCGCAAAAGGCTTAAGGTTCGTGGTGAAATGCACTCGATATTTTTTTCTTTCGTTTATGCGCTCATTTGTGCATTTTTTTTTCATTAGCTCTACGGAGAAAAAGGATCCAGAAGCAAACACGATAGGGACAAAGTGAATTCGAGCGCAAAGGTTGACGGGTCGATCATACCAGCACTAATGCACCGGATCCCATCAGAACTCCGAAGTTAAGCGTGCTTGGGCGAGAGTAGTACTAGGATGGGTGACCTCCTGGGAAGTCCTCGTGTTGCACCCCTCCTTTTTCAATTTTTTTTGCTGCTCGGGAAATGGCGAGAGGTTGGACGGGAATCCGATCGTTACGGTTAATGTTTTGGGCACGTGCTCACTCGCAAAAGGCTTAAGGTCGTCGTGGTGAAATGCACTCGATACTTTTTTCTTTCGTTTCTGCGCTCATTTGTACATTTCTTTTTTTTTCATTAGCTCTACGGAGGAACAAAGTGAATTCGAGCGCAAAGGTTGACGGGTGCGATCATACCAGCACTAATGCACCGGATCCCATCAGAACTCCGAAGTTAAGCGTGCTTGGGCGAGAGTAGTACTAGGATGGGTGACCTCCTGGGAAGTCCTCGTGTTGCACCCCTCCTTTTTCAATTTTTTTTGCTGCTCGGGAAATGGCGAGAGGTTGGACGGGAATCCGATCGTTACGGTTAATGTTTTGGGCACGTGCTCACTCGCAAAAGGCTTAAGTTCGTGGTGAAATGCACTCGATACTTTTTTTCTTTCGTTTCTGCGCTCATTTGTGCATTTTTTTTTTCATTAGCTCTACGGAGGAACAAAGTGAATTCGAGCGCAAAGGTTGACGGGTGCGATCATCACCAACACTAATGCACCGGATCCCATCAGAACTCCGAAGTTAAGCGTGCTTGGGCGGGAGGAGAGTAGTACTAGGATGGGTGACCTCCTGGGGAAGTCCTCGTGTTGCACCCCTCCTTTTTCAATTTTTTTGCTGCTCGGGAAATGGCGAGAGGTTGGACGGGAATCCGATCGTTACGGTTAATGTTTTGGGCACGTGCTCACTCGCAAAAGGCTTAAGGTTCGTGGTGAAATGCACTCGATATTTTTTTCTTTCGTTTCTGCGCTCATTTGTGCATTTTTTTTTTTCATTAGCTCTGGAGGAGGAACAAAGTGAATTCGAGCGCAAAGGTTGACGGGTGCGATCATACAGCACTAATGCACCGGATCCCATCAGAACTCCGAAGTTAAGCGTGCTTGGGCGAGAGTAGTACTAGGATGGGTGACCTCCTGGGAAGTCCTCGTGTTGCACCCCTCCTTTTCAATTTTTTTGCTGCTCGGGAAATGGCGAGAGGTTGGACGGGAATCCGATCGTTACGGTTAATGTTTTGGGCACGTGCTCACTCGCAAAAGGCTTAAGTTTCGTGGTGAAATGCACTCGATACTTTTTTTCTTTCGTTTCTGCGCTCATTTGTGCATTTTTTTTTTCATTAGCTCTACGGAGGAAACAAAGTGAATTCGAGCGCAAAGGTTGACGGGTGCGATCATACCAGCACTAATGCACCGGATCCCATCAGAACTCGAAGTTAAGCGTGCTTGGGAGAGAGAGTAGTACTAGGATGGGTGACCTCCTGGGAAGTCCTCGTGTTGCACCCCTCCTTTTTCAATTTTTTTGCTGCTCGGGAAATGGCGAGAGGTTGGACGGGAATCCGATCGTTACGGTTAATGTTTTGGGCACGTGCTCACTCGCAAAAGGCTTAAGGTTCGTGGTGAAATGCACTCGATACTTTTTTTCTTTCGTTTCTGCGCTCATTTGTGCATTCTTTTTTTTTTCATTAGCTCTGGGAGGAACAAAGTGAATTCGAGCGCAAAGGTTGACGGGTGCGATCATACCAGCACTAATGCACCGGATCCCATCAGAACTCCGAAGTTAAGCGTGCTGGGCGAGAGGAGGAGCGAGAGAGTAGTACTAGGATGGGTGACCTCTGGGAAGTCCTCGTGTTGCACCCCTCCTTTTTCAATTTTTTTTTGCTGCTCGGGAAATGGCGAGAGGTTGGACGGGAATCCGATCGTTACGGTTAATGTTTTGGGCACGTGCTCACTCGCAAAAGGCTTAAGTTTCGTGGTGAAATGCACTCGATACTTTTTTCTTTCGTTTCTGCGCTCATTTGTGCATTTTTTTTTTCATTAGCTCTACGGAGGAACAAAGTGAATTCGAGCGCAAAGGTTGACGGGTGCGATCATACCAGCACTAATGCACCGGATCCCATCAGAACTCCGAAGTTAAGCGTGCTTGGGCGAGAGTAGTACTAGGATGGGTGACCTCCTGGGAAGTCCTCGTGTTGCACCCCTCCTTTTTCAATTTTTTTTGCTGCTCGGGAAATGGCGAGAGGTTGGACGGGAATCCGATCGTTACGGTTAATGTTTTGGGCACGTGCTCACTCGCAAAAGGCTTAAGGTTCGTGGTGAAATGCACTCGATACTTTTTTTCTTTCGTTTCTGCGCTCATTTGTGCATTTTTTTTTCATTAGCTCTACGGAGGAACAAAGTGAATTCGAGCGCAAAGGTTGACCGGTGCGATCATACCAGCACTAATGCACCGGATCCCATCAGAACTCCGAAGTTAAGCGTGCTTGGGCGAGAGTAGTACTAGGATGGGTGACCTCCAGGGAAGTCCTCGTGTTGCACCCCTCCTTTTTCATTTTTTTTTGCTGCTCGGGAAATGGCGAGAGGTTGGACGGGAATCCGATCGTTACGGTTAATGTTTTGGGCACGTGCTCACTCGCAAAAGGCTTAAGTTTCGTGGTGAAATGCACTCGATACTTTTTTTCTTTCGTTTCTGCGCTCATTTGTGCATTTTTTTTTCATTAGCTCTACGGAGGAACAAGTGAATTCGAGCGCAAAGGTTGACCGGGTGCGATCATACCAGCACTAATGCACCGGATCCCATCAGAACTCCGAAGTTAAGCGTGCTTGGGCGAGAGTAGTACTAGGATGGGTGACCTCCTGGGAAGTCCTCGTGTTGCACCCCTCCTTTTTCAATTTTTTTTGCTGCTCGGGAAATGGCGAGAGGTTGGACGGGAATCCGATCGTTACGGTTAATGTTTTGGGCACGTGCTCACTCGCAAAAGGCTTAAGTTTCGTGGTGAAATGCACTCGATATTTTTTCTTTCGTTCTGCGCTCATTTGTGCATTTTTTTTTCATTAGCTCTACGGCGGAGGAACAAAGTGAATTCGAGCGCAAAGGTTGACGGGGGTGCGATCATACCAGCACTAATGCACCGGATCCCATCAGAACTCCGAAAGTTAAGCGTGCTTGGCGAGAGTAGTACTAGGATGGGTGACCTCCTGGGAAGTCCTCGTGTTGCACCCCTCCTTTTTCAATTTTTTTTGCTGCTCGGGAAATGGCGAAAGGTTGGACGGGAATCCGATCGTTACGGTTAATGTTTTGGGCACGTGCTCACTCGCAAAAGGCTTAAGGTTGGTGTGGTGAAATGCACTCGATATTTTTTTTCTTTCGTTTATGCGCTCATTTGTGCATTTTTTTTCATTAGCTCTACGGAGGAAAGGGCATAGAAGCAAACACGATAGGAACAAAGTGAATTCGAGCGCAAAGGTTGACGGGTATCATACCAGCACTAATGCACCGGATCCCATCAGAACTCCGAAGTTAAGCGTGCTTGGGCGAGAGTAGTACTAGGATGGGTGACCTCCTGGGAAGTCCTCGTGTTGCACCCCTCCTTTTTCAATTTTTTTGCTGCTCGGGAAATGGCGAGAGGTTGGACGGGAATCCGATCGTTACGGTTAATGTTTTGGGCACGTGCTCACTCGCAAAAGGCTTAAGGTTCGTGGTGAAATGCACTCGATACTTTTTTCTTTCGTTTCTGCGCTCATTTGTACATTCTTTTTTTTTCATTAGCTCTGCGGAGGCAAAGTGAATTCGAGCGCAAAAGGTTGACGGGTGCGATCATACCAGCACTAATGCACCGGATCCCATCAGAACTCCGAAGTTAAGCGTGCTTGGGCGAGAGTAGTACTAGGATGGGTGACCTCCTGGGAAGTCCTCGTGTTGCACCCCTCCTTTTTCAATTTTTTTTGCTGCTCGGGAAATGGCGAGAGGTTGGACGGGAATCCGATCGTTACGGTTAATGTTTGGGCACGTGCTCACTCGCAAAAGGCTTAAGTTTCGTGTGTGAAATGCACTCGATACTTTTTTTTCTTTCGTTCTGCGCTCATTTGTGCATTTTTTTCATTAGCTCTACGGAGGAACAAAGTGAATTCGAGCGCAAAGGTTGACGGGTGCGATCATACCAACACTAATGCACCGGATCCCATCAGAACTCCGAAGTTAAGCGTGCTTGCGGGCGGAGAGTAGTACTAGGATGGGTGACCTCCTGGGAAGTCCTCGTGTTGCACCCCTCCTTTTTCAATTTTTTTTGCTGCTCGGGAAATGGCGAGAGGTTGGACGGGAATCCGATCGTTACGGTTAATGTTTTGGGCACGTGCTCACTCGCAAAAGGCTTAAGGTTCTGGTGTGGTGAAATGCCCTCGATAATTTTTTTCTTTCGTTTATGCGCTCATTTGTGCATTTTTTTTCATTAGCTCTACGGAGAAAAGGGCATCCAGAAGCAAACACGTAGGGAACAAAGTGAATTCGAGCGCAAAGGTTGACGGGTGCGATCATACCAGCACTAATGCACCGGATCCCATCAGAACTCCGAAGTTAAGCGTGCTTGGGCGAGAGAGTAGTACTAGGATGGGTGACCTCCTGGGAAGTCCTCGTGTTGCCCCTCCTTTTTCAATTTTTTTTGCTGCTCGGGAAATGGAGAGGTTGGACGGGAATCCGATCGTTACGGTTAATGTTTTGGGCACGTGCTCACTCGCAAAAGGCTTAAGTTTCGTGGTGAAATGCCCTCGATAATTTTTTTCTTTCGTTTATGCGCTCATTTGTGCATTTTTTTTTCATTAGCTCTACGGAGGAAACAAGTGAATTCGAGCGCAAAGGTTGACGGGTGCGATCATACCAGCACTAATGCACCGGATCCCATCAGAACTCCGAAGTTAAGCGTGCTTGGGCGAGAGTAGTACTAGGATGGGTGACCTCCTGGGAAGTCCTCGTGTTGCACCCCTCCTTTTTCAATTTTTTTTTGCAGCTCGGGAAATGGCGAGAGGTTGGACGGGAATCCGATCGTTACGGTTAATGTTTTGGGCACGTGCTCACTCGCAAAAGGCTTAAGGTTCGTGGTGAAATGCACTCGATAATTTTTTTCTTTCGTTTATGCGCTCATTTGTGCATTTTTCTTTCATTAGCTCTACGGAGAAAAGGCATCCGAGCAAACGATAGGGAACAAGTGAATTCGAGCGCAAAGGTTGACGGGTGCGATCATACCAGCACTAATGCACCGGATCCCATCAGAACTCCGAAGTTAAGCGTGCTTGGGCGAGAGTAGTACTAGGATGGGTGACCTCCTGGGAAGTCCTCGTGTTGCACCCCTCCTTTTTCAATTTTTTGCTGCTGCTCGGGAAATGGCGAGAGGTTGGACGGGAATCCGATCGTTACGGTTAATGTTTTGGGCACGTGCTCACTCGCAAAAGGCTTAAGGTTCGTGGTGAAATGCACTCGATACTTTTTTTTTTCGTTTCTGCGCTCATTTGTGCATTTTTTTTTTCATTAGCTCTACGGAGGAACAAAGTGAATTCGAGCGCAAAGGTTGACGGGTGCGATCATACCAGCACTAATGCCGGATCCCATCAGAACTCCGAAGTTAAGCGTGCTGGGCGAGAGAGTACTAGGATGGGTGACCTCCTGGGAAGTCCTCGTGTTGCACCCCTCCTTTTTCAATTTTTTTGCTGCTCGGGAAATGGCGAGAGGTTGGACGGGAATCCGATCGTTACGGTTAATGTTTTGGGCACGTGCTCACTCGCAAAAGGCTTAAGGTTCGTGGTGAAATGCACTCGATACTTTTTTCTTTCGTTTCTGCGCTCATTTGTGCATTTTTTTTCATTAGCTCTACGGAGGAACAAAGTGAATTCGAGCGCAAAGGTTGACGGGTGCGATCATACCAAGCACTAATGCACCGGATCCCATCAGAACTCGAAGTTAATGCTGGCGAGAGTATAGAACTAGAGTAAGCGTGGTGGGAGAGTAGTACTAGGATGGGTGACCTCCTGGGAGTCTCGTGTTGCACCCCTCCTTTTTCAATTTTTTTTGCTGCTCGGGAAATGGCGAGAGGTTGGACGGGAATCCGATCGTTACGGTTAATGTTTTGGGCACGTGCTCACTCGCAAAAGGCTTAAGGTTCGTGGTGAAATGCCCTCGATAATTTTTTTCTTTCGTTTATGCGCTCATTTGTGCATTTTTTTTCATAGCTCTACGAGAAAGGGCATCGAATCCAGAAGCACGATAGGGAACAAAGTGAATTCGAGCGCAAGGTTGACGGGTGCGATCATACCAGCACTAATGCACCGGATCCCATCAGAACTCCGAAGTTAAGCGTGCTTGGGCGAGAGAGAGTAGTACTAGGATGGGTGACCTCCTGGGAAGTCCTCGTGTTGCACCCCTCCTTTTTCAATTTTTTTTGCTGCTCGGGAAATGGCGAGAGGTTGGACGGGAATCCGATCGTTACGGTTAATGTTTTGGGCACGTGCTCACTCGCAAAAGGCTTAAGTTTCGTGGTGAAATGCACTCGAATTTTTTCTTTCGTTTCTGCGCTCATTTGTGCATTTTTTTTCATTAGCTCTACGGAGGAACAAAGTGAATTCGAGCGCAAAGGTTGACGGGTGATCATACCAGCACTAATGCACCGGATCCCATCAGAACTCCGAAGTTAAGCGTGCTTGGGCGAGAGTAGTACTAGGATGGGTGACCTCCAGGGAAGTCCTCGTGTTGCACCCCTCCTTTTTCAATTCTTTTTGCTGCTCGGGAAATGGCGAGAGGTTGGACGGGAATCCGATCGTTACGGTTAATGTTTTGGGCTCGTGCTCACTCGCAAAAGGCTTAAGGTTCGTGGTGAAATGCACTCGATACTTTTTTTCTTTCGTTTATGCGCTCATTTGTGCATTTTTTTTTTCATTAGCTCTACGGAGAAAAGGGCATCCAGAAGCAAACACGATAGGGAACAAAGTGAATTCGAGCGCAAAGGTTGACGGGTACTATCATACCAGCACTAATGCACCGGATCCCATCAGAACTCCGAAGTTAAGCGTGCTTGGGCGAGAGTAGTACTAGGATGGGTGACCTCCTGGGAAGTCCTCGTGTTGCACCCCTCCTTTTTCAATTTTTTTTGCTGCTCGGGAAATGGCGAGAGGTTGGACGGGAATCCGATCGTTACGGTTAATGTTTTGGGCACGTGCTCACTCGCAAAAGGCTTAAGGTTCGTGGTGAAATGCACTCGATACTTTTTTTCTTTCGTTTATGCGCTCATTTGTGCATTTTTTTTTCATTAGCTCTACGGAGAAAAGGGCATCCAGAAGCAAACACGATAGGGAACAAAGTGAATTCGAGCGCAAAGGTTGACGGGTACGATCATACCAGCACTAATGCACCGGATCCCATCAGAACTCCGAAGTTAAGCGTGCTTGGGCGAGAGTAGTACTAGGATGGGTGACCTCCTGGGAAGTCCTCGTGTTGCACCCCTCCTTTTTTTATTTTTTTTGCTGCTCGGGAAATGGTTACGTTGGACGGGAATCCGATCGTTACGGTTAATGTTTTGGGCACGTGCTCACTCGCAAAAGGCTTAAGTTTCGTGGTGAAATGCCCTCGGTAATTTTTTTCTTTCGTTTATGCGCTCATTTGTGCATTTTTTTTTCATTAGCTCTACGGAGGAACAAAGTGAATTCGAGCGCAAAGGTTGACGGGTGCGATCATACCAGCACTAATGCACCGGATCCCATCAGAACTCCGAAGTTAAGCGTGCTTGGGCGAGAGTAGTACTAGGATGGGTGACCTCCTGGGAAGTCCTCGTGTTGCACCCCTCCTTTTTCAATTTTTTTTTGCAGCTCGGGAAATGGCGAGAGATTGGACGGGAATCCGATCGTTACGGTTAATGTTTTGGGCACGTGCTCACTCGCAAAAGGCTTAAGGTTCGTGGTGAAATGCACTCGATACTTTTTTTTTTCGTTTCTGCGCTCATTTGTGCATTTTTTTTTTCATTAGCTCTACGGAGGAAAGGGCATCCAGAAGCAAACACGATAGGGAACAAGTGAATTCGAGCGCAAAGGTTGACGGGTGCGATCATACCAGCACTAATGCACCGGATCCCATCAGAACTCCGAAGTTAAGCGTGCTTGGCGAGAGAGTAGTACTAGGATGGGTGACCTCCTGGGAAGTCCTCGTGTTGCACCCCTCCTTTTTCAATTTTTTGCTGCTCGGGAAATGGCGAGAGGTTGGACGGGAATCCGATCGTTACGGTTAATGTTTTGGGCACGTGCTCACTCGCAAAAGGCTTAAGGTTCGTGGTGAAATGCACTCGATATTTTTTTCTTTCGTTTATGCGCTCATTTGTGCATTTTTTTTTCATTAGCTCTACGGAGGAAAAGGGCATCCAAGAGCAAACACGATAGGGCAAAGTGTTCGAGCGCGGTTGACGGGATCATACCAGCACTAATGCACCGGATCCCATCAGAACTCCGAAGTTAAGCGTGCTTGGGGCGAGAGTAGTACTAGGATGGGTGACCTCCTGGGAAGTCCTCGTGTTGCACCCCTCCTTTTTCAATTTTTTTGCTGCTCGGGAAATGGAGAGGTTGGACGGGAATCCGATCGTTACGGTTAATGTTTTGGGCACGTGCTCACTCGCAAAAGGCTTAAGTTTCGTGGTGAAATGCACTCGATAATTTTTTCTTTCGTTTCTGCGCTCATTTGTGCATTTTTTTTTCATTAGCTCTACGGAGGAGGACAAAGTGAATTCGAGCGCAAAGGTTGACGGGTGCGATCATACCAGCACTAATGCACCGGATCCCATCAGAACTCCGAAGTTAAGCGTGCTTGGGCGAGAGTAGTACTAGGATGGGTGACCTCCTGGGAAGTCCTCGTGTTGCACCCCTCCTTTTTCAATTTTTTTGCTGCTCGGGAAATGGCGAGAGGTTGGACGGGAATCCGATCGTTACGGTTAATGTTTTGGGCACGTGCTCACTCGCAAAAGGCTTAAGGTTCGTGGTGAAATGCACTCGATACTTTTTTTCTTTCGTTTCTGCGCTCATTTGTGCATTTTTTTTTCATTAGCTCTACGGAGAAAAGGGCATCCAGAAGCAAACGAGGGAACAAAGTGAATTCGAGCGCAAAGGTTGACGGGTGCGATCATACCAGCACTAATGCACCGGATCCCATCAGAACTCCGAAGTTAAGCGTTTGTGGGCGAGAGTAGTACTAGGATGGGTGACCTCCTGGGAAGTCCTCGTGTTGCACCCCTCCTTTTTCAATTTTTTTGCTGCTCGGGAAAGCGAGAGGTTGGACGGGAATCCGATCGTTACGGTTAATGTTTTGGGCACGTGCTCACTCGCAAAAGGCTTAAGTTTCGTGGTGAAATGCCCTCGGTAATTTTTTTCTTTCGTTTATGCGCTCATTTGTGCATTTTTTTTTCCATTAGCTCTACGGAGGAACAAAGTGAATTCGAGCGCAAAGGTTGACGGGTGCGATCATACCAGCACTAATGCACCGGATCCCATCAGAACTCCGAAGTTAAGCGTGCTTGGGCGAGAGTAGTACTAGGATGGGTGACCTCCTGGGAAGTCCTCGTGTTGCACCCCTCCTTTTTAAATTTTTTTTGCTGCTCGGGAAATGGCGACAGGTTGGACGGGAATCCGATCGTTACGGTTAATGTTTTGGGCACGTGCTCACTCGCAAAAGGCTTAAGGTTCGGTGGTGAAATGCCATCGATACTTTTTTTCTTTCGTTTATGCGCTCATTTGTGCATTTTTTTTCATTAGCTCTACGGAGAGGAAAAGGGAATCAGAGCAAACACGATAGGGAACAAAGTGAATTCGAGCGCAAAGGTTGACGGGTGCATCATACCAGCACTAATGCACCGGATCCCATCAGAAATCGAAGTTAAGCGTGCTTGGGCGAGAGAGTAGTACTAGGATGGGTGACCTCCTGGGAAGTCCTCGTGTTGCCACCCTCCTTTTTTCATTTTTTTTGCTGCTCGGGAAATGCGAGAGGTTGGACGGGAATCCGATCGTTACGGTTAATGTTTTGGGCACGTGCTCACTCGCAAAAGGCTTAAGTTTCGTGGTGAAATGCACTCGATACTTTTTTTTCGTTTTTGCGCTCATTTGTGCATTTTTTTTCATTAGCTCTACGGAGGAACAAAGTGAATTCGAGCGCAAAGGTTGACGGTGCGATCATACCAGCACTAATGCACCGGATCCCATCAGAACTCCGAAGTTAAGCGTGCTTGGGGAGAGTAGTAGTATAGGATGGGTGACCTCCTGGGAAGTCCTCGTGTTGCACCCCTCCTTTTTCAATTTTTTTTGCTGCTCGGGAAATGGCGAGAGGTTGGACGGGAATCCGATCGTTACGGTTAATGTTTTGGGCACGTGCTCACTCGCAAAAGGCTTAAGGTTCGTGGTGAAATGCACTCGATAATTTTTTTTTTTCGTTTCTGCGCTCATTTGTGCATTTTTTTTTTCATTAGCTCTAAGGAGGGAACAAAGTGAATTCGAGCGCAAAGGTTGACGGGCGATCATACCAGCACTAATGCACCGGATCCATCAGAACTCCGAAGTTAAGCGTGTGCTTGGGCGAGAGAGTAGTACTAGGATGGGTGACCTCCTGGGAAGTCCTCGTGTTGCACCCCTCCTTTTTCAATTTTTTTGCTGCTCGGGAAATGGCGAGAGGTTGGACGGGAATCCGATCGTTACGGTTAATGTTTTGGGCACGTGCTCACTCGCAAAAGGCTTAAGTTTCGTGGTGAAATGCACTCGATATTTTTTTCTTTCGTTTATGCGCTCATTTGTGCATTTTTTTTTCATTAGCTCTACGGAGAAAGGATCCAGAACAAACACGATAGGGAACAAAGTGAATTCGAGCGCAAAGGTTGACGGGTACGATCATACCAGCACTAATGCACCGGATCCCATCAGAACTCCGAAGTTAAGCGTGCTTGGGCGAGAGTAGTACTAGGATGGGTGACCTCCTGGGAAGTCCTCGTGTTGCACCTCCTTTTTTTATTTTTTTGCTGCTCGGGAAATGGCGAGAGGTTGGACGGGAATCCGATCGTTACGGTTAATGTTTTGGGCACGTGCTCACTCGCAAAAGGCTTAAGGTTCGTGGTGTGAAATGCACTCGATAATTTTTTTCTTTCGTTTCTGCGCTCATTTGTGCATTTTTTTTCATTAGCTCTACGGAGGAAAAAGTGAATTCGAGCGCAAAGGTTGACGGTGCGATCATACCAGCACTAATGCACCGGATCCCATCAGAACTCCGAAGTTAAGCGTGCTTGGGCGAGAGTAGTACTAGGATGGGTGACCTCCTGGGAAGTCCTCGTGTTGCACCCCTCCTTTTTCAATTTTTTTTGCTGCTCGGGAAATGGCGAGAGGTTGGACGGGAATCCGATCGTTACGGTTATGTTTTGGGCACGTGCTCACTCGCAAAAGGCTTAAGGTTCGTGGTGAAATGC